>NC_137606.1:39791813-39799313 GCF_963280865.1 Gymnoscopelus braueri
TTTATTGTGTTCTCTTTGACAGACCACAATGCTGTCAAGTGCCGCACCAGTGGCAAATGAATAGCTTTCTCTGTAATTGTGGGGGCTGGACACCGCGGACATTGACTTACTACTGTTTATTACTGCTGCTCCAGTGTGAGGTTTAATCACAGGGGAGGGTGGAAGGAAGGAGGGTTGATCTTTATCAATCCCGTGGGAAATTCAGTTCCAACATCACCCAGCTGAAGAGGCGCTCAGCGGGGAGCTGTTAGTGGTTAGTGTCTTGCTCAGGGACACCTTGACACGTATACTGGGTGTACCGGGGGCAAACCGGTGACCTTCTGATTACCAAGTGGCCTCTCAACCCACTAAGCTAGCCACCCGTAGCTTAGTGTCTGTCTCCCCCTGTCTAAGGGACACATATAGACAGACAGATAGTGTGTCTGTCTGTGTGTGTCTTGCTGAAAATTAGCACTTGTGCTCAGCTACTATACCCTGGGTAAATAAAGAACAAAATAGAGAGAGAGAGAGAGAGAGAGAGAGAGAGAGAGAGAGAGAGAGAGATACATAGAATGTTTGTGCTTGATGTTGTTTTAATCTGGCTGTACATTGATGTTGTACTGTAAACATGTCCTTTTAAGTGTAAAATAAACGAAACCAAAAACAGAGAAGAGAAAAGCATGCATGCAGACACACAGAATAACATATTAACACACGCACGCACGCACACACGTGCACACACACATACAAACGTATGCACACACACCTACACAAACAGATAGATATAATGATTTCATATGAAAGATAATCTCAAAGACACATTTCTTTCCTCCTTCCACTGGCTCAGCACTTTACATCTCCCACACACACCCCCCCCCCCCCCCCCCCCCCACACACACACACACACACACACCGAGTCTAGCCCTTATTATGTGTCCTGAAACCACCGTTCTATTCCATAAGTCTGAAGTGATTTCCTTACCATGTGGATGAGGCTCAGCGGTGGCCACTGAGGCCCTGTGTTAATTGATTCCATCGTATGTTATGCGTGCGTGCGTGCGTGCGTGCGTGCGTGCGTGCGTGCGTGCGTGCGTGTGTGCATACAGTCTGTAATGAAGGCTGTGCCAGGTTTACTAGCTGCGTGCCATCAGACCCAATCTTCAATCAATTCTCGTCTGAGAGAATACTTGATGCTCATTCACTGTCTCACTCACATTCACACTTCCTCACTCACACACTGTATCTGTGTCTCTCTGTCTCTCTGTGTCTCTGTCTCTCTCTCTGTATGTCTTTTTTATTTTTTCTCTACCCCCTATTTCATGGGTCATACATGTGAGGTCAATTCTGGTGTCCAAATGTATAATGTTTATGTTAAAAGTATGATTGTATTTGACTGGATAAATACACTTTGTTACAGAGACAGTTTAATCAAACTGTTTTTCTATTTTTGCTTTGATGTCTGTTGTTTTTAACCTTGCTCTGTGCAGCACTTAGTTTGGAAAGGTGCTATACAAATAAAATTAATTATCTTTATCATCCTTTCATGATAATACCATGAAATGTTGCATGCCATGCCATTCTGGATTAGCCTGGTAAACCCTCCCTCCGGAAATCTCATTTCTATTTGATTCCTGGAATCAAATGGAAATGAGATTTCCGGAGGGAGGGTTTACCAGGCTAATTCTGGATAAGAATGACAGTCAAGTAATTTAGTTGTCTTTCTTGACCAAACATATCCTTTGTATTGGTTTATGTTTATGATCTATAGGATATTATCTCCTATTATTCCTGCTGATCAGATCAATTAAACATGATTGATATACATACTCATATTATTCAAGGTCAAGGAGCTTTATTGTCATTCCATTACAGAGCGAAATTTGTTACGCAGGTCCTCATGGCAGAGTAAATAAATAAGATAATAAAAATACACCTAAACAACAAAAGCTAAAACAACAATGCAATAACAACAACAGTATAAAAAGCAGCAGCATTAAAAACACCATTAAAAAACAGTTCATGTGTCACATATTCAGTTCTTAGTGCAGAGTTCACAGGTGTTTCACAGATCACTAGATCAATAATGCGATGGTCACAGTTCAAGGTCAAGAGCGAGAGTTCATAATCCTCACAGCTTCGTTGAAAAAACAATTTTTGTCTGAAAGGTTAAATTAATATTTGTAACAGCAGTGGTTTGCAGCAGGTTTCACTTTGACAAAGCAAAACAAAGTTTGTGTTTCAAACAGCTTGGAGTCATACAAACACACTGGTCTCTAATGTGAGACAAGATTGCATTTCTGAGTAATATAGTAAATGCTGTATGCATTGAAGCTGACGACAGAGAATCACACAGGCAGGTAAACAAAACAAAAAGCCTGGCTAAACCCCCTGGTATTTTGACTGGTATATTTGATTTTCCTCAGCATCAATGATTATGAAAATAATAAACCTTTCCACTCAGAAAATAGGGCCTGTTTTTCCGCTAAGAAATAAATCAGCTCCTCTGACAGTGAAATCAAGGATGATGCAAACATGTTTGCTGAATTGGTTACGTTTTTATGAGTAATGGGGCAAGTATCCAGCAGAGGACCGTGAACAGCACATCAACGACTGGCCCCATTTTAACAAACCCTATCGCTAACCCTCACCCTACTAACCTAATGGTCGGAATAATGAGCAGACCCCACACACAGACCAATCAGAACATTTGACCAGTCAGGACATTTGACCCAGCTTGTGGAGGACGGCAGCAGAACCATCACTCAGAACTCCTCCCCAAGAAAACCCATAATTTCCCTCCTGCATACACATATGTATGTGAGGGCTGTGTGCCTTGCTAATCTCCAAGTCTTTCAGTTAGTGAGGGAAATATGTAACAAAAAAAGGCTCAGTTGTTCACTTCCGGCAGAAAGTGTGAAAATTTGCATATGGCATGTTTGAAGTATGCCGATTTCAAATTTTGCCGGATCCAAGCACTTTTCCCATGGGATCTGGTCGTAAAATGAGAATTAAAGATGGCCGCCAACGTTTTTGGTTCAATTAGGTTTTGTATTCCAATCTTTGACACCTCATCACTTTTGAATGTGAAACAAGTTTGTTTTGATGAAATCCAAATTGTAATGCAGCAATACTTTGACATTTTCACTTTCTGTAGATTAATTTAGCAGATTACGGTCTGTTTTTATGGCAAATTTGATTGAAACCAGTGTTACTCCAAAGTGCTTCATCTGAGCCTCATGATGTTGGTGTCTCTACCTATGTTTTCAGGGGTATTCTTTCACATGAGATCATATTACTGGGTTCACACTTATTTAATATTTTTGTAGCAAAACTCATTCTTCAAAAATAGCATATTAGATGGTTGACAGTGCATGTAACGGACCTTCAGGAACTTCCAAATGATTCCCCAGATACCCATCGTGAATTTGTCAAGGGGAACTTTGTCATTGCACAAGTTCTCTGCTTTGGCACACGATCAGATGCATGAACAGCAGAACGCTATTGTGAAAGGTGATGGCGGAATTGTTGTAATTACTGAGAACTAGACCATACCCGGTGAAGGTTATTGCACGTCCTGTAGCGCGGTCCCCCCGCGGGTCCCCCCGCGGCACCCCCCGCGGTCACCCCTCCCCACGGGCAACCCCCCCCCCCCCACGGGCAACCCCCCACACACACCCCCGTCGCGGAACCCCCCGGGTCCCGTCGCAAACACACACGCAACGTTTAGCGCGAGTCGTCTCGTGCGCGCACACACAGAGCCAGCGTGTGCGCACACACACGGGCACATGCGACGCATGCGCAGTTCGTACTGTACTGTACTGTACTGTACTGTACGTACGGTACGGTACGGTACGGTACGGTACGGTACGGTACGGTACGGTACGGTACTGTACTGTACTGTACGTACTGTACTGTACTGTACTGTACTGTACTGTACGTACTGTACTGTACTGTACTGTACGTACTGTACTGTACGGTCTGTACTGTAATGTACTGTACTGTACGGTCTGTACTGTACTCTACTGTACTGTACTCTACTGTACTGTACTGTACTGTACTGTACTGTACTGTACTGTACTGTACTCTACTCTACTGTACGGTACTGTACGGTACTGTACGGTACTGTACTGTACGGTACTGTACTGTACTGTACGGTCTGTACTGTACTGTACTGTACTCTACTGTACTGTACTCTACCGTACTGTACGTACTGTACTCTACTGTACAGTACGTACTGTACTGTACTGTACTGTACCGTACCGTACCGTACGTACCGTAGACGTTCCTTGCAACACACAAACAGTTCCTTCCGTACATTGCACGAAAGTTGAATGAGGAGTCTGTGATGCGTGTTGATGTGGTGTGGGACACGTACAGAACGGATAGTCTCAAGGAAGGAACCAGGCTTGGTCGTGGCATCGGCATACCACTCCATGTGACTGAACAGACATCCGTGCCACGAAACTGGAGTAGCTTCCTTCGAGTAGATTCCAACAAAAAGACATTATTCTGCTGCTCTAGAAACAATGGTTGTTCCAGATGGGAAAACACTTCTCACAACCTATGAAGAAGCCCCCCTTCTGATGTTTCTCAACTTCAACCATGTACATACACATGAAGAGGCTGATTCGAATGTTGCTACATGCCTGGCACGCCTACCAGCGGGGGTACTCTGAAGAAAGTGAACGAGGCACGCAAGCAGCTATTTGCTCATGGAAATCGCAAAGTGGAAAATATTCCACCCACAAAGGAGGCACTTCGTCAACATGTGAAGAGAGCAGTATTTCAAGCTGGTCACATCTGGGGACAGTCCCAAATTGCCAACCCAGAGATTCCTTCACCTGCAGATTGGGGATGGGTGAAAAGTTAGGACGATGGCTGGTGTCCATTTTGGACGGTGATGGCAGAGGTGGTGTCTAAAGGGTGTCGAGAGCTGATCAAATGCATGTGTAAAAAACGGTGTGCTGGAAAATGCAAATGTTTTGCGGCTAATCTACCATGCACAGAACTATGTGTTTCTGTTCAGGACAATGCTTCCAAGAAGAACAGAGTAGGACAGATTAAATAAACAAGTTAATGAGAAATAAATGTAACGTCCTCCCGGTGGGGGCTCCTCACTGGCAGGTGAGTCAGTAGAATACAACAGCAGTGACAACACACTGTGTGTGGGGAGGAATCAATTGGCATAATGATATATATAACAATTCGATAAAAGGGTGTACCAAACTTTTCTCAGTTGATTCTTATGTGTTTTTTCCCGTAGAATCCATTTCTGCCATGTACATTTTTGTATTGTGCATAATTAATTAGATAATTAGCATATTTGCAGCAAATATGCTAATTATCTAATTAATAAGTCAGACGCTTTGGTCTGACTTCTTGGATCCGGCAATTTTTTAATTCAGCGCCCAAAAATACCCCTAGGTGCAAAATTTCACACTTTCTGCCGGAAGTGAACAACTTTTTCACATATTTCTCCCACTAAGTGTGCTAGGTCCTGGTAGGAGAGTGGTGGCAATCAGGGATTGGAGGCAGCTTGCATCACTATAAAATAGCCACACTTCACAGGGTGCTTGGACTTCCACCTGGGCCACAACCGAGCATGGCCACACAGAGTATAGCCTATTGTTTGGTTTTTGTTTGTTTCAGTAATTCCTCAGTTAGTTTGGCAGTTTAGTTTCCCTGCCAGGTTTTAGTTGGAGACATTAGTTATTTTCTACTTAATTCTTCTATTTTTAATAAAATTATACATTTTTGCATTCATCCTAAGCCTGTTTCCCTTATTTGTTGAGGAGCCGAGCCATAACAGGACACACACACACACACACACACACACACACACACACACACACACACACACACACACACACACACACACACACACACACACACACACACACACACACACACACTTTGCATAATTCTAAGTTTCTTTTTAATAAAATGATTCATCCTCTCTGATCAATACCTGCTGAGCGCTACTCCTCAGAGAAATATAATGAATTTAGCTTGTACTTTAATTAGAAAATGTCCAATATTAGGAATAGTACTGTGTCTTCCTCTGCTGGTGGGTGTGACCACTCTTATTCCACTCACTGCCATATTGCCAACACTCCAATGTTGCTTTTATTCAATGAACGACAAGAAGTGGTGCAGCAGTTACATTCGGCAGCATGTACTCTTGACCTAATGCCTCTAAAAATCTGAATCAGAATCATCTTTATTGTCACATCACTAGGTTTACAGGTCTAAAACAGTTGGTGAAATACAAGCTCCATCGAGGGGGGGAGGAATCAAAAAAAGAGACAACAAGGTATCTACATATTTACACATAGCATCTATCCAAACATTATGTATGAGGTTTAGAAATAAGATGTGTGAGCATAGCAGCTGGTATATACTGTTCATGACATTAGTGCAAGAAGAGTATCAGTGCGCTGTACATGAGATTAAGGTGCAGAGAATCGGCAAGTGTCAAGTTCAACCACATAGTCCACAAAAGGTCGCTTAATACACAGGTAGGTCTATGAGGAAAGCAAAAGTCCAAGGCCAACCTGATGACAGGCGGTGGTCATGCCTTGTTCAACAGTCTGATGGTAGCCGGGTGGAAGCTGTTCATAAACCTGGTGGTCTGGCCCTTGATACGACGGTAGGCCGCATTGCCCGGCCGCTAACCTCGCATCACCAGTCTTTCCACCTCGGAGGAAAGCCTGGTGTCTGTTACTAAAGACCCATATGATCCGGTCTAGGCCACGCCTACTGGAAAAAAAATGAAAAAAGAATCCTCTTTCCGGATTCTGCCCATCCGGTTTTGCGGTGCCGCTTTGTTTTGGTTCCCCAATCCCTATTTAAATGGAATAGAATTTCCCCGTGGGATAATACAGACGCTAAATAGTCTCCGGATAGTGCACGCACATTTACATTTTAAAAAATAAGCGAAACTATGCCGCATCAACGATTTTATTATCGGACCTATTTTGGGGTGAGACGTGTTTCCGGTTCTGCCCATCCGGCCACTTTTTATTTTTTTAACTTCCGCTCCCGACCGGATCATATACCCGAAAAGGAATGGTGCCCCAGGCTACCCGGCCGCGGTCGTCGTAGGGGTTTGAACAGTTCGCGGCTGGGTTGGTGCCTGTCCTTGATGATGCGCTGAGCTTTGACTACGCACCTCTTCTTGTACAGTTCCTGGAGCGAGGGGAGCTCGCCTCCCATTATGCGTTCTGCTGACCCCACCACCCACGGTAGGTTTTTCTTTTCTCTGGCAGTGCAGTTTCCATACCAGGCTGTAATACAGCCTGACAGGACCCTTTCAATGGATCTGTTGTACAATCTGAGGATGCAGGGGCTGACTCTGTACTTCTTTAGGCGGCAAAACCAGTATTGTCGCTGCTGGGCCTTTTTCCTCACGTGTGTGGTGTGTGTCCCACTTGAGCTTCTCCTCCATTTGTACTCCAAGGAACTTGAACTCGCTGACCCTTTCCACTGCAGCTCCATTGATGAGCTCCTCCTGAAATCCAT
>NC_137606.1:39804313-39809313 GCF_963280865.1 Gymnoscopelus braueri
GGAGGTAGGCCTACTTGTAATGTATGTCATGTAAGTGTAAGTAATGTAATGCCATGAGGCCCTGAGTGATTGGAACTGTTGGCTTATAGCACCAATGTAACATGATAAGAACATAGGAATCCATCATTCACACGCTGCACTGATCAACCATGACAAAAGACCCTTCCTGGGTGCTTTGGGCAGTTTTACAAACCCTGTGTTCTTCAATTCTCATCTCCAAGGTCTCCCAAGTTGGCATCTCCCCTTTAATAAATCAAAGCACTGCTGAACAGGACTATCATTCTCTCACGCTGTCCCCTCCACAGCTGGGCTCCAGGGCTGCTGTTGCTTTACATAGTTGTATCTCCGTCCAGCACAGTCATCATTTTTCCTTTCATGTTTTTATCTGTGGAGTGGCTTGGCGCCAAGGCCTGGTTATACTGTCTTGTTGCTAGATCATGTACTGGCTAATATGCCAATGGCAGGAGGGCAAACCAATCCTTATTAGTTTGCGTCTGCCTTTGATGGAGTTTTGGTTCTTACATTCTGTTTAGCTGTGAACCTCTTCACTTCCACCAAAAGGAAAGTGACCTGCTGACTGTTATATTGTGCAGTATAATACTGCATAAGAATGTTTTTGGCTGTTTTATTATTTTTCTTCTTCCGTACTGTTTTTAGTACAGCCACATACAAAATTCATACTGTCTGGGCTATGAGTTGATGCTAGTGTTGACTGACTGTCAACACTAACTATGTTAGTGCACGACAGTTGGGAAGGGGCTTCTTTCCCGCCTGGGCGGGGCTTCTTTCCTCTACATTAGAAAAGTTGGGAACGGTGGGCGTAGTCACATTTTAATACAGCCCAAATACCCAAGTTTGGCACCGGCCTCAGTGGCGCACCTCGCAAATCATTAGACTCCCAATCCACTACTACTGGGAGTCTGGGTTTGACTGCCGCTTGAGACATTACTTTTTCAAACAACCGCCAAGTACCACCGAGCGCGCTAAAGTGTGTGAGTTGCCGTGCCGAACGTTGCGAAGTTCGCTTGTACCTACTCAGCCCCGTCCGAGTTATGTACCGATCACAGCGCGTCTTTGCCGGGACTTCCCCAACTCTCAATTTCCGGTCCCCAACTCCCGTGCACTAACATAGCTCACGTTTCTGACACCCTGGGGATGTTGGGAGAGTATTGTTTAGGTTGTTATGATGTAGGTTCTGTCAGTAAAACGTACATTTTCTGATAATGGCAGCTGTGCCAGGATGTTTTTCTGTTGTTCGAAATTACAATAAATAGACCCTTGAAAGTTGTTAAGAAAATATATAATGGATACAGTCAAAGGATGTTTTTTGTTGTATGCCTTTTTCAGTGTTTTCTGAGGGAATAGAGACATAAGATATGTGTTTTGTAAGGTAAAGTCCCTTTTGAACTTTGGTGGTGGTGGGGTGTGTGTGTGTGTGTGTGTGTGTGTGTGTGTGTGTGTGTGTGTGTGTGTGTGTGTGTGTGTGTGTGTGTGTGTGTGTGTGTGTGTGTGTGTGTGTGTGTGTGTGTGTGTGTGCGTGTATGTGCGTGTGTGTGTGTGTGTGTGTGTGTGTGTGTGTGTGTGTGTGTGTGTGTGTGTGTGTGTGTGTGTGTGTGTGTGTGTGTGTGTGTGTGTGTGTGTGTGTGAGAGACAGAGAGAGAGAGAGTTTTGTTCTCTCTTAATGAGGTGGTGATTGGTCCATCTGGTTCACACTGTCTGCAGGAGGCTGGAACAAACAAATTAAAACCTTATTATGTTTTAATTTCATGTTTTTTTTTTTTTATTGGGCCCAATTAATAAAATTTGGTAAAGCAAGCTGAGAGAATGGATAAGCTGTCTCCCTCTCATCCTCCTTCCCTTCTCTCCTTTACATGGCCTCTCCATCTCGTCCAAATAGTCATAAAGACAGTACGGACATTAAAGTGAGACATTAAATGCACAGAGCCGTGCACACCCACTCATACCTACTATTAAAATAATGTACAGCTGGACCTTCTGTCATCTTGTGTCACACACACGCACGCACACACACACACACACACACACACACACACACACACACACACACACACACACACACACACACACACACACACACACACACACACACACACAGGGAAGAAGTAGACATACTTTTCACAAGCCCGCAGAGTCATGACACAAATGACATGCAAATGACATACACGCACGCAGCCACGCAGCCACGCACGCACACACACACACATTGCCCTGCAGTGCACACTTCTGTGATAATTGATTGATTGTACAAGGGACACAGCAGACACAATTAGTTCACACGATCATCTCGTTTGTAATCCCGAGGGGGCCTCACTGACACGCACGCACGCACGCACGCACGCACGCACGCACGCACGCACGCACGCACGCACGCACGCACGCACGCACGCACGCACGCACGCACGCACGCACGCACGCACACACACACACACACACACACACACACACACACACGCTCCCCTCTATGCAGTCATTCCACCTCCTCTGTCTTTCTTGTCTTGTCTCTCCAAGCACATTCCTCATACCCATCACTCTTTTCAATCAAGCGTCTGACTTTTGGCCTTTAAAATTCACCACCTCCACCCTCACACACACACGCGCGAGCGTACACACGCATGCGCACACGCACGTGCACGTGCACATGCACACACACACACACACGCTCCGTCAATCAATCACCAGCACCTCTGCCTCTGCCTTGCCGCCTCCCCTACACCACCTCCGCTGCTGTCGCCATTTTAACACTTTTAATTACGTGGAGTAGAAATTACGAGCCGGAACGCCGAGTCACCGGCAGGGTGGCTTTAATTATTTCTTTGTGTTTTAATTCCGGACAGAGGAGAGCGGCAAAGGGAAGGAGTTTCTTAGATGAGAGAGAGAGAGAGCCTGAGGGAGAGAGGAGAGAGAGAGAGAGAGAGAGAGAGAGAGAGAGAGAGAGAGAGAGAGAGAGAGTGAGAGAGAGAGAGAGAGGAGGGAAATAAAAGAGAGAATGACTTTCAGATGACCTCCATAATCAATCGACAGCCAATAGTGCAAAGTGGTTCCACTCTTCCTCTCTTTCTTTCCTTCCCTCCCTTCCTCCTTTTCTTCAACAACCAGTCCCACCCTCCTCTCCTCTCCTCTACCTCACACAGTTCCTGCGATTGAGCCCCAAAGCTCCCTCTGTTCTCCTCTCTGCTACCAGCTCTTCCACCCCATCTCACCGTGAGAGGAGCCCATGTACCCATGGGTCAGTGGGTGAGTGTCTCTGGAGCATTCAGGCTGGAGCATGCATCTACCGCAGTCAAGCTGACCATTTCCTGGCGTCCTTTCACCATTATGATCTTGGTTAAGTCTTTAATCTCTCTGCCTCCATATACTGGCAGAGTTTGTGTGTGTGTGTGTGTGTGTGTGTGTGTGTGTGTGTGTGTGTGTGTGTGTGTGTGTGTGTGTGTGTGTGTGTGTGTGTGTGTGTGTGTGTGTGTGTGTGTGTGTGTGTGTGTGTGTGTGTGTGTGTGTGTGAGACTGCACCATAGACCCCCTGCAGCTCCCCTGCCTTCGTTGCCTCCCCTGCCTTCCAACCCATTAAAACCGGGAAAGCATCTGTATCTCACTCTGGGAGCTACGGTAAAGAGCATGTTGACGCATTTTACGAAAAACTAGGTGTACGCAAAAATTATTTTAAACTCACCATGGTGAGGTTTAAAAAATTGAGCGCACTACAACAACACCGAGCCACAGGCCTCGACAACATTCCCTCCAAATTTCTAAAAGACTGTAAAAGCCGCCTCCATTGCGCCAATCATCACCCACAAAGCGGGTGACGATTATCACAAGAAAGGAGTAAATTACCTACCTGGGTTCCATCCTGGAGGCAAACCTCTCTGGTGATAAGATGGCAGAAAGAGTCATCAAAAAGGTCAATCAAAGAACACGTTCGCTGTACAGGATCAAATTTCTAGTCAATAAGAATACCCTGAAGATTCTAGCAGGGGCCCTCATCCAAGGTCATTTAGACTATGCATGCTTCTCATGGTATCACAACACCACTAAGGCCTTAAAAACAAGTCTCCAGACATCCCAAAACAAACTGGTAAGGTTACTTCTTGGCCTCAATCATACAACCCATCTAACCCCTACTCACTCTGCTAGGGTTGGATGGCTCAGGGTTCAGGACAGAGTACGGCAACTTGCCCTGGGCCTGGTCTACAAGATTCGACACAACATTGGGATCCCGCTGTATTTGTCTAAATACTTCCAAAACGTAAATGAAGTCCATGATCATAACACCAGAGGTAGCTCCACTGATCATGTTCAACCCATATTTGGCACAAACAAGGGAATGAACTCTTTCTCAGGCTATACAACACAAATGTGGAATTCCCTACCCAAAGGAGTAAAGGAGTGTAAAACCCTATACTCACTTTCAAAACTGCCCTAAAGAATCACCTTCAGGAGGCTGCAATTCCAAAAGGGCCCCTGTCAAAGTCCTAACCTACCCCCACCCCCCTCCTCCTAAAACTGTCTATTGTACATATTTCTTGTTTTTCATACCAGTAACATGTAAGCTGATTGTATGACGTTCTGCATAGTAGTGTATATTTGTATGTCTTAAATGTCATCATGATTTGAGTGCACGGGGATCTCATTTTAAATAAGCCAAGTGCTTTTATGAGCGATCCAGTTTAGAGGACCTTGTATTGTGATTTGTACTTCCATGTACTGTTACCATGTCTTTCTAAATAAAGTATTCAATCAATCAATACTACTCAAAAATATGCAATTTTTTGGTGAAAAAATGATCAAATCTTTGAATATATACGTTTTTTAAGAAAACATTTTTAACTAAAATCTTTGCTTCTAGGGGGTCCCTGGAACAACATATTTTGAGATGGGGGTTGGCGGCCAGATACATATCATTTTGGGGGTCCTTGTCATGACAAGATTTGAGCACCACCGTTTTTCAGAAAACTGTTAGGATTTAGAAGACATTTTTAGAATGG
>NC_137606.1:39814313-39821813 GCF_963280865.1 Gymnoscopelus braueri
GAGTTTCATTTTCTGTGGTGTGTGATTTTCTCTTCACATCTCTCTCTTCCCACTTTTCGCTCCATCACTCCTCAATAAATCTCTCCTCCTTTTTCAATTACCCATACAGGACTCTTTCCAGCATTTCTTCCTATCTCTCCTTATTTCTCTATCCCCTTCCCGCTCTCACTCTAGTCATCTCTCTTTCTGCCCCCCCCCCCCCTCTCTTTCTCACTCTCTCTCTCTCTCTCTCTCTCTCTCTCTCTCTCAGTCCTCCTGTTTTCTTCTCTCTGCCGATCCCTCCTTCTCTGGTTCAACTCCGGGGTCCCACTGTGAGCTGATTGAGGGGCCAAAGACTTTAATTACTGTAATCGGGTTTCTGACATTTGAGACTAAAGGAGGAGAAGTGGAAGGAGGGAAGAACTGAAGGAGAGATGGAGTGAAAGAATGGTACATTATTATTGCTTTTATATAAGCGCCTTGGTCTCTCTGAGTACAACACAAAGTACTTCAAGACCCCACAGAGACCACCATTCTTCACAGAAAGTTTTGGCACTTTTCATCAATGTGTGGGGTTATTGTGAAAGTAAGTGTGTGTGTGTGTGTGTGTGTGTGTGTGTGTGTGTGTGTGTGTGTGTGCGTGTGCGTGTGCGTGTGCGTGTGCGTGTGCGTGTGCGTGTGTGTGTGTGTGTGCAAGTGGTTGTGGCAAGAAAATAAAGGAAACAGTTGTGTGTTCATGGGTGCATACAGTATATGTGTTCATGTGTTGTGTGCCGTCATACTAGCTAAAATGTTTGCAACTAAACTGAGCTAGCATTCAGAGAACTCTCAAAGACTTCATTAAACAGTTAATGACCAGTGTGCCTCTGTGTCATTACAAACACATCAGCACTTTCCATGAGGTTTTATGTTTTACATTGTTTATGGCACTGGGGCTCAATGGGCGGTCCTGGGACCTCCAGAGGTCTTTGAAGAGATCTAAGAGGTCCTTATAGCTGTCTGCAGAATATTATGAAATTTACCAAAATAAACAAAATAATTTTCATCAAATTAGCAAAGTAATGGAATATCCTGAGACAAAATGCTTTGAGTTCAATGAAAATCACATTCTGAATTAAACCATTGTAGGTCATTTCATTAAAATGTAAAGCACTTCCAATTGCCTTTGTGTATAAAATGTGTCACAAATAAACTTGATTTGCCTGAGTTGTTTATATTTCTATCTGAAATCTCACATGCGTAGAAGCAGACAGGTGCGGAGGGGGAAATGTGAAATCTCCCTGAAATCTGAAATCTGGCATAGAGGCGTCTGGAAGACAGGAGGAAACTGTCACACTGCTAGTAGTACGGCAGCCAAAGGGTCTTTTTTGGCTGAGGTGTGACATTTGGTATATCGTTTTTTTCATTGGCCTAAAATATTGTCTATACAATACATACATTCATGAAACCACCTGCTGACTGGCTGTCAGCTTTGAGCAATTTTTTTAATCGGGGGGTATATGTGACCATACATGTATTACAAACACTACTGGAATTTTCTTGGCCGTAGAAAATTAGTTTTCAAAAGAATTTGTGTTGAGATATTTGCATAATTAGCCAATTAATAGCCAATAAAAGTCCACTCGACCCTCCAACACATTTCCTATTTTTGTCTCTGAATTTTGGTTGGGAAAATTAAATCACTGTGGAGAACCCGGTTAGAGCTCTGGTCTTAATTAAAAAGTGTTGAGGTGTCTTTGAGGAATGCTGACCAGATGGACTGTACTATTCTGGATGGCTGTGCAATCCTATGGGTTGTCCCATGGCCAGCTAGCCTGGCTCCAGCCCCTGAAATCGCTAGCATCGCATTCAAGGTCTGGTGACGCTGTAGAAGGCGGGGTTTTATCGGTTGAAAATCTAACCGGCTGCCCGGCCCAATCAGGATTGGGTTAATGGTATGAATCAATCGCTAATGAGTCCCACTTTGGCCACGCCCCCATCCCAGAAAACGGCTGCAGTGAGAGGGCTTTCAGACTGAATAATGGAGTGAAACGAAATGAAAATTCAGGCTGAGTGTCAGGCTAATGGCCAGCATCAAGTGAAACAAACCAAGCTCTTGTCAGTGACTATGTGGAGTCTTTCAAGCAGAACCTGCAACAACAATTGAGAATTGGAGATGTTTATCTTGTGTTTGATAGGTACATTCATGTCAAATGTGTGTACTGTATATGTGTTGCATACATGGCTGCTGGGTCGCAAGACAAATTTCAGTGTGAGCGGACAATAAAGTATTATCGTATCGTATACATTGAGTTTAGCACCAGTGTTCTGCTCGCAAGACTAGCGGCTCTGGTGGCTAAAACGTGGGAAACTGTTCGAAGTGTCAAGTGCAGCCTAAGTTTGTTTGGGTATCTAACAGCCGACATAGATGCTGTCGTATCACAAGCAGCAAAATTAATTTGTGCTTGCTATGGCGTTGATGATGTTACCTCAATGACCGGTTGCTAGGGTGAAGGCATGGATGGCAAAGACAACCTCTAAAATGTCTTCAAAGAAAACGTGAAGAGAGCCCATTTCCAATGTGCCATCTGGAGGACAGCTCTTCATGAGCCCCCAAATGCTGATCCCGCTGAGTATGGGTGGGAGAGGAATAAGGAGACTAAGAAACTAAGTCCCTCCAGCCACTCAGCCAGTCACATTACCATTGACCAGACACCCTACAGCAGACTATCATGAAGATAGTGTGTTGTGCATGTGCAGCAGAAACCCCATGTAAAACCAAGGCATGTGGTTGCGCATCAGCCAGTCTGGCTTGCACTATGTTTTGCAAATGTAAAGGAAGATCTGCATGTCTGCAACAATGAGATGAGAAAACAAAGCAACTCCAAGTCGAATATTCTGATGAGGAAGAAGTTGTCTAACCGTCATGCAAGTTGGACTACAAGTTGCACGCATTAAGTAGAGAAAGGTTTATTACTATTAGCAATTTAAATGACCTAAAACCACCCTTACAAAAACCTGATACCCTGCAGCATACCCCACGTTGAACTTTTATAGGCCATTCATTGGCTAATTATGCAAATTTCTCAACACTATTTTTTTTTTGCAACAACGTTTACACATTTCAATAATAAAAGTTTATAGAAAACTACATTTCCAACATTCCAGTAGTGTATTTTTGTAATACAGAGGTATGGTCACATATACCCCTCTATAAAAAAGCGCTCCCTAGTCGGTTTTGCTCAAAAGTCAGGAATAGTGTGCAAACTACTCTAAAGACTGTGACTGTTGTTCAAGCTCACTTGACGCTTCCCTGTACTGTGTTAAGTGCACTTGTGATGGCATAGCAAGTGGTGTGTTTCTCACCACCTCATTGAATGCCTCATTGCTTGAGCGCGTATCTGATTTGGATGAGCCTTTACAGTTTTTGTGGGGACTATGTCAGCTAAGCACTTTTTAAATCACTGACAGTCTACAAAACTTGCCAACAGATTTGTAAAATGTAATCTGATTCACCAGAAGTCTGAGCTTTTCTATGAATTGCCCTTTTCTATTAATTGACCATGTTGCAGGCAGAAAGTATTAGTTGAAACCAGGCACAGAGTTACAATCATGTTGAGGATGAAAGACACACATGCACGGACGCACACGCACACAAATTGACCCCCCATGGGGCAGGCCTGTCAGACAGCTGAGGTAGTGTGCTGGTGGGGGGGGGGGGGGGGGAATATAAATGCTCCTTTCCCCCTATTTGTAAGTCTCAGCTGGAGTAATTGGGTGGGGTCGGGGTCAGGTGCTGAACAGACAGGAGTCTACTCTGTCTCTGTCTGTCTGTCTGTCTGTCTGTCTGTCTGTCTGTCTGTCTGTCTGTCTATCTGTCTGTCTGTCTGTCTGTCTGTCTGTCTGTCTGTCTGTCTGTCTGTCTGTCTGTCTGTCTGTCTGTCTGTCTGTCTGTCTGTCTGTCTGTCTGTTTCTCTGTTTCTCAGTCTCACTCAGACCGCTGACTTCCGGTGACAGAGAGTTGCAAGCTTGCAACCAGTGTTACACTATTTGCTATTGTTTGACTAAATGGCAGCGTAAACATCACCACAAATTGTTGTGGTTTTAAGGTTTAGAGCCTTTAGTCATTGAGGTCCCTCTCCACGCTGACAGCGGGTGAAACGTTCTACCTGATTTTTAATGCTGCTCTGGGAGCCTTTAAGAAAAGTTCAAAAGACCTGCACTTCCCAATGTTCAAAATAATGGGTGCTGGATCAAAAAGCAAAAACAATGAGTTTGTGCGGACAACAAAAATGTCTCCCACACAGTAAAAGGATTGTTATACTGCAGTGATGTTTTCAAGCATGCTTCTGGTCTTCATCAAAACGGCGCTGACAAAGGACAGAAGGGCCAAAGTATTTTTGTGGTGAACTACTCCTTTAAAAGAAGCACTAATTTAGATTCAGTACCTGGGATCTAACTGTCCATGTTATTCCTAGAAGAGGTAAATACAGGTGCATTTAGAAATGTACTGTACATAGTAATCAGCAGTGTATGTGTCCATCAAATCACTCACTTCCATTTCCGTACATTATTAAGGCTCTTCATCTCTCTGGTCTATTGAGATGCTTGCTGCACCAGGGCCTTGTAATTGAATCAGGACAAAAACTGGTATTTTTAGACACTAATAGACTCCAACTAAATGATGACTCACATGCTTCATTTTTGTCATGAAGACATTTAATGGAGTTGGGGGGGCGGGGGGGGGGGGGGGTTGAACACAGTGTGTGTGTCCATGTGTATTTGTGTTCGTTTGTGTGTACAGTGCATGTCCACAGTGTTTATGTTTGTTTGTGTGTGAGTATGAGTATGTTACTCACACACGTGTTAAGGTGTGCAACAGTATAAGAGAGTAGAGATTTACATTCGATATTTAGACTCCAGCATTGATCCTGGCTCACCTGCTCACCACCGGTGTGCTGTGTGTGAGTGTGCGTGTGCATGTGCATGTGCATGTGCGTGTGCGTGTGCGTGTGCGTGTGCGTGTGCGTGTGCGTGTGCGTGTGCGTGTGCACGCACGTGTGTGTGCGTGTGCGTGTGCGTGCATGCGTGCGTGTGCGTGTGTGTGTGTGTGCACCATGCAGGGCGGGATTGTTATAATTCAGTCTGTAGGCTGATGGTGTGGAAGTAGTATAATTTGGCCCAGTGCCGTGTCGCTGCGTGGGCTGACAGGTGAGCCCAAATCCATCGCTTCACTGAGCTGGATTATAGGACAGTTGTGCCTCGTTTGAGTCGCAGTTGTTCCCTGTTTGCAAAATGAGCTCACGGCTTGTTGGGCGATGTGGTCTAAAATGACCCCCGGCTGGAGACCTGTAAAAACATTCTTTGCATACAGAGGAGAACCAAACTGGAAAAGGCACTTACAGTAAGGGCCCTATCTTGCCTTACCCCTTATTCCTAAACTTATTAGCCATATTTCACTATTTTGAAATAGTTCGAGCTTGTAGATCGGCTATTTTAATTATTTTAAAATGTTTTTCAAAATAGTGAAATATGGCTAATAAGTTTAGGGATAAGGGGTAAGGCGGCATGCAAGATAGGGCCCTTTAGAGCCCCCTACCGTAATGTCACTCACAACCCTTCTCCAGACCCCTGACCATACTGTGTGCAGAACACCCCTTCATCACATGTGCTCTGATATCACTTTCACAGGCAATCAGCTAAACAGGTGTTCATTAGCTTACATAGCTTAAGCACCATGGTCTAGTAAAGTCACTGTAAAAATGCTGTTTTAACACAGATTAATTTAGGGCCAAATGATTGCTAAATTATGAGCCTAATCACCTAATAATGGTATTCCTGCTCTATAGGCTTCGTTTTTAGTCCACTATGAGTCTGTAAGCATCAATCAAACAAGCACGTTTATTCAATATTGACATTTTCCAAATTTTACCAAATGTTTTCCCTTAGGATAATAAAGAGTTGACAAATAAGAGAAATCCAAAATCCTTTCTTTGAATGCCAACTGAAAAAAATCTTCTGTTCATTAATTCAGCCAGCATCAGCTTGCGCTCAAGGAGCAATGATACAGTAATGAAATAGCCAGTTAGCTAAATTATTTGCATAATAATGTACATCGACCTTTTGGTTTGATGTGTTTGCTTTGTATGAATTCCCGGGCTATGAAGAGATTAATGTTCTCATAGTGTTTAGTGGCTATTTAGGCTCTGAGATTTATTAAAATAGGAGTTTGAAGTGGTAATTCAACAAAATAGTGCAGCAGTATTATCAATCAGTCAGTGATGCTTTCACTTCTTTGGGACTGGTTTAACCCCCCCCCAACACTCTCCCTCATCTCTCTTTCTTCTCTCTCTCCATCTCTCATGCACCACCACCCCCTCTCCATCCCCCTTTCTCTCTCTCTCTCTCTCACATCTCTCTTCTCTTCCTCTCTTTCTCTTCTCTCTCTCCCTCCCTTTATCTCTCACACATCTCTCTTTATACCTTTCCATCTCCCTCCCACCACTAACCCCCGTCTGTGTGTGTGTGTGTGTGTGTGTGTGTGTGTGTGTGTGTGTGTGTGTGTGTGTGTGTGTGTGTGTGTGTGTGTGTGTGTGTGTGTGCTCTCCCTCCCTCCCTCCCTCCCCCTCTCTCTCTCTCTCTCTCTCTCTCTCTCTCTCTCTCTCTCTCTCTCTCTCTCTCTCTCTCCTCTCGTCGGGTGGAGACTCCAGACACTAGTCGTCAGCTGCAGCAGCGGCAGAAAGTGCCATGGCTCTCCGTCTGTGCCCGGGCGACCAGCTGCCACCGTCCTCCTCCTAGTAGGGGGAAACACCACCCACCCATCCATCCCTCCACACCCCAGCCTCCGTACACTGACCAGTGACCACGGTGCGTATCCACGCAGTCACACGCAGTCCACACATTTACAACCGGGACTTTTACTCCTCGCCACACAGGTAGGTCTTAAGTTTTCTCTGGCTCTCTGTCCGTCATTGTCCCCATTTATGCTACGGGGGGCAATGCTGCTTGTTCGTTTATTTATAGAACTATAGCCTTGGATCAAGACTATCATAGATGTATTTTATCGAGTCTGACTTTTACTTTCGTACGAAAGTAAAAGTCAGACTCGATAAAAAAAAAATACATCTATGATAGTCTTGATCCAAGGCTAAATAAAACTAATAACTAACACCTCGCCTGTTTCTGTTTTGTTTCGAGACTTTAGTCTAGCCTCTGATAGAATCCATAACTAGCCTTAATTGAGTTCACGTGGGCGTGGATCGAAGGAGAGGACAATGAATGAATAGCCCAGTTAAGTTGTCCCAGTGAAACCATCCATTCTGTCGTTGTTTTTTCCGAGCCGCAAATCTTTGTAGGTTAATTAATTAGGCCTAGTAATAATTCCTTCTTCTCGGCGACGAGGGGCCGCCGCAGGCCCACCACTGTAAAAGTAGAAAGTTTAAAACGACTTTTCCACTTTGACTCTCTCATGGTCTTTTCACATCTGCTGTCTGGCAGCTCGTATCTGTTCAGTGTTCGTAACTTCGTACAGTAGTAGTAGCC
>NC_137606.1:39824313-39831813 GCF_963280865.1 Gymnoscopelus braueri
TCTCTCTCCCTCTCTCTCCCTCTCTCTCTCTACCCCCTCTCTCTCCCTCACCCCCCCTCTCTCTCTCTCTGCCCCTCTCCCTCTCTCTCTGCCCCTCTCCCTCTCTCTCTGCCTCTCCCTCTCCCCCCTCTCTCTCTCTCTCTCTCTCTCTCTCTCTCTCTCTCTCTCTCTCTCTCTCTCTCTCTCTCTCTCTCTCTCTCCCCTCCAGTGTTCATAGTGAAGTGGGTCCAGGTAATGCAGTCAGTGGATGTGTGCTGTTAGGATTAGTGATCAGAGGGAGGCAGGCCAGTAATGAGCTGGCAGAATCCCCCCCCCCCCCCCCCCACACCCCTCATTTCAAACACTTTGTCATGGTTGTCATGGTTGGCCGCGCCCGGCGGCGTGGGCCACAGTCACAGAGTTCAGTCTGGTCCAGTGGATTCTCTCTGCTGTGCTTCACACTAATGTATTCATGAACTGAATATACATACTGTAGCTCTGCAAGGTAAATGCATTATTTATTTTGTACCGTTCAGGTGACAACACTCGTACAATACAGTTCAATAAATATTGGGGTAATAATGAATTGCCCCGCTACATGTTTAAGGTGTTATTTCAATCGCGACCTGCACATCTGCGTGTGGGTGACAGCAAAATAATTCCCACTACATCCCTGACTGAGGGAGAGATTTTAACGATTCCTGTTCCTTAACGATTCCCTGTTAGCGGCCCGATTCCTTAACGGTTCCCTTTAACGATTCCTATAGGGTGTTCCAAATTAAAGTTCCATTTGTACTCTCTCAGAGTTACAGTCCTCTAAGGTCTAATTTGGAACCCTCTCAGGGTTATGGTGGTCCTTGAAATTAAAAAAAGTTTGAGACCTACTGGTATTGTAATTGTATAGCAGGCGTGAAGTCCACATAACAGCTCTGACAGTGTGATAAGAAACGGTTCTGGAAACGGTTCCTTATGTGATGGAACCGATTCCGGTTCCTCAATGTTGGATCCGGTTCCTCCGATTCCTCCTGTTCCGGATCCCAACGCTAGGAGAGTGTACAATACATGCTATGCACCAGGTTTTGCTAAGAGCTCATTACCATCTGTAGTCTGAGATCAATAAATAAACAAATTTCAGGAAAAGTAAAACCATCCACATTATGCAGAAGGATCCACACAGAGCTCCAGAATAACCTTTTCCACCACCATCCCCGAACCACCCCAAAATACTATTTTAACCGTCCCAAAAATGTGTAACTTTGGTTTTGTCTATTAGTGTTTGTTTCCATAATAAGCAGCATTCAATTGATAAGCAAATAAATAATTGTAATTTGAAATAATTATTTATTTTTAGGATTAGGCACAAAGATCAACTGAGGCTAACAACAAAACAATGAAATGTAACAATATTTAAAGGCCTATTATTATATTGTCAGAGTAATAGTGTGTGTGTGTGTGTGTGTGTGTGTGTGTGTGTGTGTGTGTGTGTGTGTGTGTGTGTGTGTGTGTGTGTGTGTGTGTGTGTGTGTGTGTGTGTGTGTGTGTGTGTGTGTGTGTGTGCCCAAATTCAAATATTCAATATTATTCAAGTAAACTGCAACTTTCACAAGTTGTCATTTCCTAGTTTTACACAGACAAGAAGACTTGCACTGTGACAGTGACAGTGATATGCACTGTCAGTCGCTCAGTTGACATTTTCCAAGCGGAAAAAAAGAAATCAAAAACATATCTCTGGGAGGATTTCTGTTGGTCCCAAATGCATATTTTATCGAGGACAGAAATCATCAGTTTTTCAGTCTGGAGACTCCCGTCCAGGACCCATTTGATTTGGCGTTTTGGAACGCATTGCGATGTCAACTGCTGATATCAACCCCCGGCAGGGTTCAAACCCAAAATGTAAACAGATCAATTTTCACTGATCACCTCCACAGCCTTCAACAAGTCCACCATGTCTAGCTGCTGAAAAGACTGTTAAATGCTGTCGACACACACACACACACACACACACACACACACACACACACACACACACACACACACACACACACACACACACACACACACACACACACCCCCACACACACACACACGCACACACGCACACACGCGCACACACACACACACACACACACACACACACACACACACACACACACACACACACACACACACACACACAAAGACAGAAAAATGCTTTCCAACGCCTCCTGCCACCGATTCGGGCTGATAGCCTATCGGTGTGGTGGAGAGCTGCCTTTAGAGGCACACAATTGCACACAGACGCTTGCACAAACACACATAAAGACCCAGAAATCACGAAACCAATTTGTCTGTCTCTGTGAGGGGATTTTGATATTGCCTCTGGAAATATCACTATCCCCACCGTGTGTGTGTGTGTGTGTGAGACTGTGTGTGTGTGTGTGTGTGTGTGTGTGTGTGTGTGTGTGTGTGTGTGTGTGTGTGTGTGTGTGTGTGTGTGTGTGTGTGTGTGGATATGCATAGGTAATTTGATGAGAAGCTAGATAGATGGATAGGTTACTTGACACCTTCCTTCCCTCACTTTATCGCTCTTGACATTTCCCTGTGCTATTGATGTGTTTCACTACTTATCCTGTTTTAGCACCTCTGTGCTGCTCTCTTCTGTCCACCTTTACGTATGTCTCTCCCCATTCCGATCTATACTCACCTAATGTCCTCTTTATTATTTTATTCTTCTCTCCATGCCTCTCCTCTCATTAATGCTTCATCTCCTCTCTACACACCTCTTTCCTACACACTTTCCTCTCAGCTCGTATAACCCCTTCTTTCCTCTCCCCCGTGTCCTCTCCTCAAGGTTCAAAGTTAAAGGTTACTTTAAACATAAATTCTTACATGTTTTGTATGGGTACATAAGAGTACAATTATTGTCTGGTTTCTCAAGACATTGTAGCAGCAATAATAATCCTCTCCTCTCCATTGATCTCAAACCCAGCCCCAGTCATCATCATCATCTTCCTGATGGATGGCTGTCACCAATCAATCCATGCAGCTTCATCCAGTACAAAGAAAAGAAAAAGAAAGACAGACAGACAGACAGACAGACAGACAGCAAAGACAGAATTGTGTGTCGGTACATGAACCTCCTCCTCCTATCATGGAATCCATTTTCAATATCGCTCCCCTACCCCCAACCCCACTCTTTTCTATCGACAGGTCAACCAGGCGGAGGGAGGCAGGAGACGAGAGAGAATGAATGGAGCAGAGGGAGACGCAATGATAATGACAGAGAGCGGAGCCCTGGACATAACTCATGCACGACGGGAGACCCCTCGCCCTGTGTGCTTTTGATTTAGAACTAAAAAAGGACTTTTGCTTCACGGAGCCCACAGCCGGTTGGATTTAACTTCCCCAGTTTGCCCCATAGGTGGCACCCTGCCGCCGTCTCAGCTGTGAGAGGTTATGACTGAACTCTGAACTCACTCTGTCACTCCTGTCACACCTCTGTCACACCTCCACCACGGTGACCTCTCAGGTTTGACTTGCGCTGACCTCTTAGGCTGACGCCATGGAGAAGACGTACTCAATGACCGCTCACTACGACGACTTCCAGGAGATCAAATATGGCGGCCGCTACAGCAGCGACCTCCTCAGCAACGGCATGACGCTTCACATGGGGGGGAGCTTGGACCGCCACGCGGGGCGCACCCGTGGAGGGAGCGGCTCTGGACGAAAAAACCAAGACCTGAGCGGCATCAAGAGTGGTGGGGGGGGCAGCGGGCTTCCCCGCTGGAGCCGGAGAGAGATCTGCCTGCTGTCGGCGCTGGTGTTCGCAGCGGGGATGTGTGTGATTCTGGGCAGCATGCTGGCACTCAAGTACATCTCTCTAGATGCCCAGCAAGATCCTCACTGCCGCCTGGACTGTCAGGTACTGTATGTTGTTTACATGCCAGGCTGGATGTCTACTTGTTTTCCTAGTTTCTTTGTAACACATTGTTTGATTTCTATTTTTCTTTATACATTTAGAATAGACAATTATTTTCAACACTTTTTTCTCCTTAGTCAAACAAGTAATTGTACATTATCATGAATAAGTTTTACATTGGGTCACAAGTGAACCAATATTTCTGGATCATTACTGCAACAGTTTTTCCAACCCTGATCTAAATGGCTAAATTCTAAATGTTTAACTTGCAGAAGAAGCGGTCGTTGCTGCGTGCGGCCCGTTTCGTCCAGGCCAACATTGACCCCTCCATCCAGCCCTGCCAGGACTTTTACTCCTTCGCCTGTGGCGGCTGGCTGCGGCGCCACGGCATCCCCGAGGACAAGCTCAGCTACGGCATCATCACGGCCATCGGGGAACACAACGAGGAGAAACTGAGGCGCCTCCTGCAGGAGCCCGTCCGCAGGCACGGGCCCAGCTCGGCCGAGCGCAAGGTGAAGGAGTTCTACCGCTCCTGCGTCGACATCGAGGAGATCGACCGGCTGGGCTCCGACCCCATGACTGAAGTGATAGAGAGCTGCGGGGGCTGGGATCTGGTGTGGGCCCCTCCGGCAGCGGCGGGCTGGGAGAACGAGGGCGCCCCCCAGAGGCCAGACTTCAATGAGATGCTGTACAGGACCCAGGGGGTTTACAGCACCACCGTCTTCTTCTCCCTTACTGTCAACGTGGACGACAAGAACTCCTCCAGGAACGCCATCAGGGTGAGACAGGATGTGTGAGTGTGCATGCTGGCTGGCTGCTGGGGGGGTTGTCAAGGTTGTCACTTTTATTTGTGTACCGTTAGATAGTTGCGTGTGTGTTTACGCCAAGGGGCAAGCATCCGGCTTGTAAATTGAGGCTATATAGTAAATGTGACAGTTCATATCAATGGCCTGTAGTCTTGCTGTTTCACCGCTGTTTCACCCCTGCTGGTTGCAGAAACAATTAGGCTCTATTCAAGCGGATGGGTTTTTGGCCGAACTTTACACATGATTCTATTACCTTAATAAACGTTGTCATAAATATTATATGCTTCTAGTCGCGAGTTTAAAGTCTTCTTTCAATCACCATGATATGCGTTTTGGTGAATTATGGTCCCATTTATTTGAAAATTAATGATAAAGTAGGGGATGTTTCCAGGGTTTCTACTGGTTCTACCGAGTGAAGACCCGCCCTCGCTGCGGTTTCAGCCAATAGCATTCATTTTCCGTTTGCATTTCAGACCGGATACCAACCGGATATAGAAATATTGCGTATTTTAAATTGCTGCAAAATAGGTTTCATTTACTGTCTGTAGAAACCAATGGCGTGACGCTGTCCATATTTTTTTACGCTCTCTGGTGTACGTGCACACTCTGGTACGTTTTGTGTGCGTAAATTAGTGTGCTTCTATTTTCACAATGATGAGTTTTACATCACCTATTTACGTGCATTCTTGTTCATGTGTGTGTGTTTCTATGCTAGTGCATCAGCGGTGAGGACATGTACAGTATTTCTATTGCATGCAGTATAATGTTCAGTGTTCTGTTTACATTTGCTTCATGTATCACTCCGCTGTTTGCACACACTGTCCCGAATCCTGATGGTTTGTTAGTAAATGTTCTCTGCTGGCTGTTGAGAGACTTTTATCATGTCGTGCACATGGCAGCGCAATCTGTCACAGGACAGTGCAATGTATGTCTGTTGACCTTATGTCCTCCAAACCACCAGAGAACACATGTATTAATCAAGATCTTTCTTTCTTTCTTTCTCTTTCTTTCTTTCTTTCTTTCTTTCTTTCTTTCTTTCTTTCTTTCTTTCTTTCTTTCTTTCTTTCTTTCTTTCTTGTGGCAAATGTGTGTGTGTGTGTGTGTGTGTGTGTGTGTGTGTGTGTGTGTGTGTGTGTGTGTGTGTGTGTGTGTGTGTGTGTGTGTGTGTGCGTGCGTGCGTGCGTGCGTGCGTGCGTGCGTGCGTGCGTGCGTGCGTGCGTGCGTGCGTGCGTGTGTGTGTGCGCGTGTGTGTGTGTGTGTGTGTGTGTGTGTGTAGATCGATCAAGAGGGCCTCACTCTACCTGAAAGATCTCTTTACCTGGGGCAGGATGAGGACAGTGTGAAGGTAAACATTGATCTCCCTCCCTCTGTCTTGCCTGTCCACATCCATCCATCCATCCATCCAATAATCCATCCACCTATTTTCTCGTGTCATCATCCATGTTAATAATGTGTCACACACTGTTCACAGTGCCCCGTTTCACCCCTGTCACCAGACGTTTTTGATGAGCTATGGTCCGTCATTAGGGATGATGTCACTGTGACTCTCTAAGTCTCTGTATGCTCAGATCTTGGCTGCCTACAAGGCGTTGATGGAGCGGCTGCTGAGCATGCTGGGAGCTCATAACGCCACACAGAAGTCCAAAGAGATCTTACAGCTGGAGACACGCTTGGCCAACGTAAGTGTGTGTGTGTGTGTTCGTGTGTGTGTGTGTGTGTGTGTGTGTGTGTGTGAGAGAGAGAGAGAGAGAGAGAGAGAGAGAGAGAGAGAGAGAGAGAGAGAGAGAGAGAGAGAGAGAGAGACGTATTAGACGTTATACAGGGATAATCGTAGAAACGTCAAGGATACGGACACATAAGGATACGGACACATAAAAGTCTTGCGACTTATTTTCATTGTGGTCCTTGGTCTGAGACAAACAACACTGCAACAAAATACCTACAGGTAGACAGTACAGTACTAAATAAAACAATCAATAGCTACACTACCTACAGCATAAATATATATAATCGCATAGAGCACCGAAGTCCTGACGTCACTCGTTCATCCCCAGGTTTGCGGAAGTAATTTCTCTATGGAGAATAACATTGGGTCATCTTAGAATCGTCTCATATAAGAATTGTGGTCCAAAAATAAACACAGCGTGTCGGCGTTATTGTCAGGGAGGAGGTTCTGTATCGTTTATGATAGTCAGTCACTTATATTTGATACAGTCTGTTTCTGGCGAAAATGTAACTAATTCGGCGGAAGTAACATTAGCGTTTTCTCACCGTCAGTTGATGCTTCATATCCATAAGAGTCAAACCGCCGGGGTCATTTGTTTATTTTTGGAACACAGTTCTTATTTGACGCGATATTAAATACGTGTATGGGATTCAGAACGGGGGTGGAAAACTGCGAACCAGGTAGACAAACAAAGGATGTGTAAATGACGTCAGACTTCGGCGGTCTATTGCTATAACATATAATCGCATTGCTAATACATATAATCCCATTGCTATAACATATAATCGCATTGCTAATACATATAATCCCATTGCTATAACATATAATCGCATTGCTAATACATATAATCCCATTGCTATAACATATAATCGCATTGCTAATACATATAATCGCATTGCTAATACATATAATCGCATTGCTATAACATATAATCGCATTGCTAATACATATAATCGCATTGCTAATACATATAAGCGCATTGCTAGCGATCTCTCTCTAGAGAGAGACAGAGGTAGAGGTAGAGGGAAAGTGTGACAGGGGCTGTGAATTGTGTATGTTAGGAGTGCGATAACCTAACTGTGTGTGTTTGA
>NC_137606.1:39836813-39914313 GCF_963280865.1 Gymnoscopelus braueri
TGTATCAAAAGAACCTCAGTGTCTGGCTGTAATCAAATCACTCACGTACAAACACAGAGACACAGCAGAGACAGACAGACAGACAGACAGAGAGACAGACAGACAGACAGACAGACAGACAGACAGACAGACAGACAGACAGACAGACAGACAGACAGACAGACAGACAGACAGACAGACAGACACACACACACACACAGGCTGACGAGAGCTTGGTTACTAGATACCCAAGTGCATCACAGCAAGAGCTCTCTGACAATCAACTACAGTGTACAGACATGCACAGAACAGACATGCACACACACATAGACATACACAGCCTACTGGAACAAGCTTGCACCCACAAAGGGATAGCGACAGCCACCTGCTTACATATCGGTCAGCACAAAAAAACTCCTTCAACCCTCATACCCTCATAATAACATGGTGAACTAAAGGTGGCAGGCTGGCAGCATACAGTACCTCTTGCAGAAACAAAGTTTGATGAGGTCGTCAGAACGAAATGATCAGATTGTGGAGAAAACAAACAAACAAACACATTCCCTTTGCCAAAGTTCTTCTCTGCACTTCTTGTACCTCCAAGATGTTCTAACTAGCGACAGCGATGCGAACATCGTGGTCATAAATTCATATTCCATACAGAATAGATGGGGTTTCAACAAATGTAATGTGCAGCACTAAAAAGCAGAGACGCATTTAGTATGAAACAGTTTTGTCTGCTGGGAAATTCTTTGGTTTTGTACAGTAGTATACTGCCAGTTGGCCCTGTGCATCTGCAGGAGCCCGCTATGTCAAAGTATTATCATTTATATTACCGGTTTGTCTCCGGCAACTCTGAGTAGTAGTGACACCATGCCATTATTAAATAAACCTTCTCCAAAGCACTTAACAATGTGCAAATAACATTCTGGGCGCAAGGTACCAACCTCCTCATCAGGAGCAGTTATAACTAGACGCGTCGCAATTATGGGAAATTGCAAAGTGTGGTTGCGCCGTCGCCGGTCGCAGGTTGCCGCCGCCCGGACTTGAGGAATATGCTTGGAGGAATACCGTCGGAGGTCGCGTGACGTGCCATTCGAATTTGGTGCTGATTGGATCCTGTGTTCGTGATACATGGCGTTTTGATTTGAAGAAATAGGCCCCTCCCACTAAAATAAATAAGCCCCTGCCACAAATGTAGCGAGCCAATGACATCGTCATGTCACTCCTGAGATCACCTGCTTTTCAATTTGAGAGGAGTGATCCCCCCAAAAATCATGTTTTTGCATCAAACGGTTACGTTTTGCACAGTTGTGGCGCCCCCTATGGATCAAAGTGGAAATGCTTTTGGGGATTCGTTGAGTAAACCACCCTCGACATGTGATTCAAATTTGGGATCGATTGGACGTTTCGTTCGTGATTTTTGGCATTTTTGGTAAAACGGGCTCCTCCCGCTAACTTTGGAAGCCAATTACGGACGAACGGTAAGGACTATCAAAATGCCGTTTGGATAGGTTTATCGCATGGGTCCATAGATGACCTGTACCGATTTGTGTGAGATTTGGACAACATTTTTAGGAAAAGGAGCAAAAAGTGTGTTTTGAAGAAAATTCAAAATGGCGGAAAATCTATCCAGACGCAAATGGGCGTGGCCTATATGGGGAGATGCGTAGTGACCCAAGGAATCCAGGGAAAAAGACATTTTGATTTTACGACCTACGGTTCAAGAGTTATAGGCCAAAACGTAAAGGGCGCTGTTATAGCGCCACCATGTGGCCGATTAGTGTAATTATTTTTTCAATAATTTTGGACTAAATTATGAACCTCCCCTCTAAATCTGGTAACTCTAGCTCTTACGGTTTCAGAGAAAAAAATACTTGAATTTGAGTTTTTTCACTTTTACATTAAAGCGGATGGGGAAATTTAATGCACTAATAAATCAATATCAATTAAACTATTTAACCAATCTCTTAGCAAAATACAAGCGCACGATTCCAGGTCAAGACGGTCATTTGACATATGGCACGACATTGGGGGATAAAAACTGTGGGAGGAGATGTGGTCCAAAGTATTGTTTATCTAGAAAGAATAAAGAGTATAGAGTACTATAGTCTGGTTGCCCTGTTAGGGCAACCACACTAATAATAATCATAATAATCATAATAATAATAATAATACACTTTTTATTTGTATTGTACTTTTTAAAGAACAGATAAGGGTTAAGGGTTCAGTGTCTTGCTTACGGACACTTAGACATGAAGCCAGGAGTCTGCCAGGAGTTGAACCAGGAGCCATCCGATGCTAAGACTGTCACTCTACCTCAGGAGGTAGAGTTAAATCTATGTCGAAATATTGACGAAATAAATCATTCATTACTGAAACAAAGTTTGAGTTATTGCACAATCATCTACAACATATTTTGTAGTCCTGCTATGCAGTTGGCCATTATATCTGCCCTGCATACACACACAATATTTCATATACTGGACAAAAGTATTGTAAATTGGGATCAGAGGTCAGTGTGGCCACAAATGCACAAAAGTGACTTTTCCATGTCTGTGTCAATCCTTAATAAAAATGTAATGCATGAATAAAGTCACCACTGACTTTACTGATAAGACCCTATTATTAAAATCCCAAACATGGAACAGACATGGACCATGCTGACTTTAGTAATGTGTAGCAAAGCCCATTAGCTTACATTTATGGATAGATCTACACTGCAGTTATGTGTTTCTACACATAATTATTGAGCGCACATTTTTTGTGTCCGTGGCGAAAATACAATTTGACGAACATTTTAGCTAGCCACCTATAAGAGGGCGTGTGTGTGTGAGGTACTCATAAGCATTGGAGCAGGAAGAGAGAGGACCACTCAAACACACAATGGTTGTCTCTGTTGGACAAGCTCCATCCAGCCTTCTGGACACACACACTGCACTAAAGTGCTGTGCGTGCTACTTTACTTTATGTACTGTATTTAGTCATTTATAATAGTACACACACACACACACACGCACACACATTAAAACATCTTCCCCTCTCCCCATCGATCGCCTGTTAGTTGTGTATTGGCAGTTTGGCAGTTTTTCTTCTCAGCTATCTTTTGTCATTGTGTTTGTGTGTGCGCGTGAGTGCATGCATGCATGCACGCGTGTGTGTGTGTGTGTGTGTGTGTGTGTGTGTGTGTGTGTGTGTGTGTGTGTGTGTGTGTGCGTGCGTGCGTGCGTGCGTGCGTGCGTGCGTGCGTGCGTGCGTGCGTGCGTGCGTGCGTGCGTGCGTGCGTGCGTGCGTGCGTGCGTGCGTGCGTGCGTGCGTGCGTGCGTGCGTGCGTGCGTGCGTGCGTGCGTGCGCGTGCGTGTGTATGTGTGTAGATAGATTTTAAATAAATGCACCATTTCCTTAATCTTCCACAGTATGTGTGTATGTGTCTTGATAGATTTTAAATAAATGCACCATTTCCTTCATCCTCTACATTAACAATATGTGTGTGTGTGTGTGTGTGTGTGTGTGTGTGTGTGTGTGTGTGTGTGTGTGTGTGTGTGTGTGTGTGTGTGTGTGCGTGTGTGTGTGCCAGCGTGTGTAGTTAGATTTTAAATATATGCATCATTTCCTTCATCCTCTCCTCTCTGCTAAAAGCCTCTTTACATCTGTTTTTCTCGCTCTGCTTCTCTCAGCTCCTCACTCTCATCCTGTACATTTTTCAATTATTTGTCATTTACAGGTGTGGCTGTTGCACTGTTAGAAGGAAGCCATGCTAATAGAAATAGTAACAAGAGACCAAATGAAGTGACAGTATACAGCATGAGGGGGAGATTAGTTTTATTATTTTTCCCTAAAGGAGAAAAAGGTGAAGTAGAGTGAGTGAATTTTAGAGATGGTATTTGTTTTAGATCATCGTAGATAATCTATCATGGCCACATTTTCATCTGTGCACCTTCACTTAATGTGTTTTTAATTTTCATGTACAAAATGTCCTTGATAAATAAAAGTTTTGATTTGATTTGATTTATTTATTTGCACAATAAAAATAGTACAAAAGTAACATTATTAAAACATCAGAGAAATACGTGCAGGTGAGAAACGAAACCCATATAGGGCTTATACAAGGTTCTCACCTAAAATAATAAACAAGTAGTAAGTTAAACATAGTAATCAAACATAGAACACGACAAACAACAAGTACCTTGTTTTTATTTTAGTTTTCTTTTATCCCGCGATTTTGGAACCCTTATTTTTCACCCGGTGCCAATCTTCTATGTAATCCTGGGCGCTACACTCCCCTCACCAGCCTAGGGAGGCCAGGGCCGAGCTCATGCCTCCTTCAATGCATGAGAGCCCAACTGACCTTCTTGTCACCTGACGGGGGGAGTTTCCCTGGTTGGACGTAGCACGTGGAAGGAACACGTTATTCCAACCATTTCCCTTCCTCTCGGCTGTCATGGGGGAGGCGGTATAGCAACCAGGATTACTATATGTTTTTGTGAGGGTATTAACTATCCTGAGAGACACGGGGAGAACATGCAAAGGCCACACAGAGTAGGCCCTTTCGCCAACCCCACCTAGGGGTATGGGCGCTGATGACGCAGAGGAGTAAACACGCCCCCAGCGCCCACAGTGTCCGCGGCGGGAATCGAACCCAGGACTTTCTAGCTGTGAGGCGACAGCGCTACCAGCACCAACCGTGCCCTCCTTAACAAGTACCTTGTATGCAAAGTTTGATTGATAAGAGTGAGTTGTGATAGTGTGTATGCTGTGTCTGTACAGTAATGGTGGTGCTGACAAAAGCACAGGAGAGGAGGTGTACTCACGATAAATCTCGATAGATCTCCCCCTCATCTCCCCTTTCCATCACCCACTTTGTCAATAGACAGCCTAAATAAATGCACTGTTCTTCTTTTCCTCCTCCTGCTAAAAGCAGTCTTTGCATCAGTACCTCTCTCTCTCTCTCTCTCTCTCTCTCTCTCTCTCTCTCTCTCTCTCTCTCTCTCTTTCTCTCTCTCTCTCTCTCTCTCTCTCTCTCTCTCTCTCCTGGGATCAATAAAGGAAAAACTATTGATGGTTTAATTTCATCTAGTCCAGAGGAGGGTAGAAGCAAGGATTTTATGGAAATATGGGAGAAATGCTTCAGAAAACAGGAGATTAACTCGAGAAATTACAAACCAAAGAAGCTCGCCAGGAGAAATGGGAGACTCCTGGCCAAAAACAGGAGTGTTGGCAGTTATGAATTGCAGTCATACTGTAGGTGAAGAGGGATTAGAGGAGGCTCAGTACACATTCTTGTGGTGTATGAGTGTTCAGGATCAAGGTGGAGGATGAGTGACTGCCTAGCCTGATGGTTTGGGGGTGGTTGGTCAAGAAGTCCAGGGTCCAGTAGCAGAGTGATGTGCCTAGGCTCAGGTCCAGGTTCGTAAATTATACCCCTGCAACTCCCTGAAAGGTGGAGACTGGAGAGGCCCCCACAGCTACAGAGCTCTTTGCCTCTAAGCAATGCAAAACAATACAGACCCTGGATAAATATAAAAATGATATGCCCTCCGAAGATTTACTGCTCCATTCACTTCCTGGTTAACTTATTACTTTAAAATCCTGCATCTCGGCTCCTGTGTACTTTTCTTTTTTGTTATGTATTTTTGGCGAAACATGCTATTTTCAACTGGCTGCAATTATGGAACGGATTATTGCGATCGGATTATTATTATTTTTTAAATCTACGACACTCCTGTGTGTGTAATGAGGGGATCACCGTGAGGACGGGGATCACTGAAAATATTTTGTGACTACCTGAAAAGGTAAAAAAAACATTAAAAACGCTGGCACTGGCTGCACCCTGTTTTTAAAAACCTCTGGCAGTGAATGTGTTAAGGTTTAAAATGTTTCCTGGCGCATTCTCTACCTTGGCTACATCATGTTATGCACAGATGAATGGCTGCTGGATGCTGCGGAGCACTTCAAAGTATCTAGAGCATTTAGGATTTATGACATACAAAAGGTCGCAAATAAATGTAGGTTCTTACACCCATTAGAACTTATGCTCACATCCAATAAAGAGCTGTTTAAATCAGCAATTGCTTTGCAGTAGCCTATAAAATTACAGATTTTCAACCGCAAATGCTCTCATGTGTTCGTGAATTCACTCTGAGGGTGTCAGCGCGCACTGAAAAATGCATTCTTGCCCTTCAGAAATTCAAAACGTTCAGTACTATGCTCCCGTTTGGAAATTCAGTGCAAAGTCTGGACGTGTTCAGAATGCACAGAAGCTCTAGCTGAAGAGATTGCTTGTCTGAGCGTCATGGCAGAAAACATGGAAGTTATGGCAAAATGCAATGGTTGTGGTTTGTTTGCTGAACAAACAACCAAAGTGGCAATTCATCGTCTTGTTAGCTGGCTTATGTAGACTCACAAAGACTGGGTGGAAACATTTATAGGGCCTTTCCCTTAGGGTTTAGAGCGCAGTGCAGTTCGGTTCGGCGCGGTGGAGAACCAGTTCTGCTGGTTTTCCCACCTCAGCCCGGTTCGGTTGTGAAGTTGAACCAAACTTAACCGTGTTAACACATTCACCGCCAAAGTTTTTTCATAATAAAATCACCCACTGCCAGGGTTTTTATCATTTTCTTATAGAAACAATGTGAATTATTTGTCCGTTTATTTTTTAACATTGAAGTGAATAGATTTTTTTATTTTATTTTAATTAATTCGTTAGGGTTAGGGTTATAAATTTATACTCAAAAATTAGAGAAACTTTTTAGGAATTCAAAACAGAATAAAAGAAAAATAATTAAAAGGGGAGAATTCTCCCCTTTGGCGGTTCAGACCATTGACTGAAAAGGGGAGAATTCTCCCCTTTGGCGGTGAGTGTGTAAAAAAGAAAACAGAAACTGCATTGCACAACCAATCCAAAGTCTTAAGGTTGGTTCTTCATTTTTGGGGCGGTGAAGCTGTGGGCGTAGGTTTGTTAGTGGATGTTCTTTTGCTCTGTTCAAGCAAGTATCTTGCATTTAGATGTCCCCAGACATATTGTTAGGTGGAGATCTCTGATTGTCTGGCAATGTGAGACTACATTTTACTTTGATACAAAACCATGATGTTTTTCACATTACACACTAACATACGAAAATATGTTATCACAAAGTAAAATTTGTATTTACATATTCCTCCTGGTCACTATCTCTGACTACAATCAGTGTCTAAATTGCCATTTTCTATCATGGTAATGATATGTTTGCCATCTTGGCACTCTGGCTACCAATTCTCATTTGTAAATTACAATACGTAAATCAATCTATCTATTTCCACCCTCTATATCTCTCTCACTCTATCTCTGTCTCGGTCTTGTCTCTCCATCCCTCACCTTCTCTTCCACTCTGTTGTTCATATGTGACCCATGCTGCCATCAGAGCAGCATGGGTCACACAGCTTCTCTTATCCCTCCCTCGTGGCGTTTTACATACTGTACATACAGTTATCAGTGTTCACACAGCAAGTGTATCGACAATGTCATGATCTCTGCATCCTCATTCATCTCTCCTTTTTGTCTCTCCATCCATGCTATAATTGAAAGAGTGTTGTGTGCGGTCTGCCTGATGTGAGCCACGATGGATGCAGCCAATCCATTAGTCAGATGAGCAGGCCTCCAATGAGGGGTAAAGCATAATGACAAAACCAGCCACCCCCCTCTCTCTCAGTCTGTCTCTCTCTCAGTCTGTCTCTCTTTCTCTCTCTCTCTCTCTCTCTCTCTCTCTCTCTTCTACTCTCCTCTCTCTCTCTCTCTCTCTCTCTCTCTCTCTCTCTCTCACTCTCTCCTCCATCTGCTCTCTCTGTTCATATGTCTCATCTGTCACTCGCTCAAGCTCCTCTCTGGGGTGTGTGTGTGTGTGTGTGTGTGTGTGTGTGTGAGTGTGTTGTGTGTTGTGTGTGTGTGTAGTAGGAGAGAAATAGGGAGGATGGGACAGAGAAAGAAAGAAGAGAGTGTATTAATGGTGTGTGTGTGTGTGTGTGTGTGCGCGCGTGCGTGCGTTGCGTGCGTGCGTGCGTGCGTGCGTGCGTGCGTGCGTGCGTGCGTACGTGCGTGTCTGACTCAAATAAATAGGGACAGCTTCGTTTTCAAATGCTTATACAAGAGAACCTTGTATAAGTTCTCTGCTCAGAAATAGCGCTTAAATAACAAACTCCTCTGTCCAGAGCCCCCACCCCCTTCCAGCAACACAACTTATCTCCCATGGACGTCAGAGCGATAGATAAACCCCGGAGACAACTGTAATGTTTTCAGACAAATAAAATAAAAGAAGAAACAAGGCATAGTGAAACGCCCTGGAAGCAAACAAATGGACCAATTCCAATAATTTTCACACCCCACCCTTCATTTGTGATCCGAAAATAGAGCCCAGGTTTAACAAAAATAAATTCCCCATTAACACACGAATACATCGTAAGACATAAAACAACATCACACATTAATCCCCATAACAATAACAGTAACAACACAATAAGCAACAATACGTTATAAACGTGTGTGTGACCGAGGCATGCTGGAAAGTCCTGCCCAGTTGAGTTGGCACACCATGCTACATTGTGTTTTTGACTGCTGCTTCGTTTGGTTCATGTTAAATGAAATTTCTATTGCATCTACATTATACCTTTACTGCACCTCTTTTTTCACTTTCACTTTTCTTGACATTTAAACTTAATCTCTGATTCTATTGTAGGTACGCAAGTAATTAATTTAGTTTGGGAAGTGGGCAGGGGCAATGTGCTGGGGGATAGATGGGGAGGGGGAGGTTAAATTGAAAAAGAAAAGCTCGGAGCAAATATTGAAGAAATGAACTGAATGAAATTTCGGTGGGCTGTGAACTTCCAAATGAAAAATTGTGAACTATGAACACGAACTAGTTCATTTGAAATCTGTGTGAAGTTTGACTTTGAACTGAACTTTGAGCTAGCTCTTGTGAAGTGTGAAGACATGTCTATGGGAGCCTCTTTCTAAAGAGGCCCATTAAAATCCAGTGTGCTAATGAGGCCTCACTCAGCTCCCCTGTGTTTCAGACCCACTGTGTAATCATTACCATTACCATTACCATGGTCTTTACTACAAAAACAGCCTTTTTCCATCTCCAAAACATTGCCTGCCTCTGACCCAAACTGTCACACACAGCTGCAGAAACACTCATTCATGGCATCATCATATCCAGACTTGATTACGGCAACAGCCTCCTTTATGGCACCACCACCAATGTCCTCAATAAACTACATTAAGTACAAAACTCTACTGCCCACCGTCCAGGTGGGCAGTAGAACCAGTATCCGCTTAAGAGACCACATCACACCAGTCCTCCATGACCTTCACTGGCTCCCAGCCACAGACACAGATTACATTTCTAAATACAACTGAACACCTACAAAGCCCTCAACAATCTAGCTTCCCCCTACCTCTCTGACCTCCTCCACCATCATGTCCCCTCCCACTCCCTCATTTCCGGTGATGCTAACCTAGAAATCCCCAGGACAAAGTGCCGAACCTATCAGTTGCCCCTCTGTGGCACTCACCCCCAACTCACATCAAAGCAGCCCCTAGCCTCTCTTCTTTTCAAATCACCCTCAAAACCCATCTCTCGACTAGGGCATTCACAGAATAGTCGAATATTCGAATATCAAACCGACTATTCGACTATCAAACCACTATTAGACTATTCAAAAAAAAAAAAGCATTTTTTTTTTTTTTTTTTTAGATTTTTTTTTTTTAGTGGCTTTTCTAGAGCAGACATGCAGCTGTGAGCTCTGGTGTGACGTCAACTCGCATTCCTTGAGTCGAGTCATCAATGCAATTGAAAAAAAACAAAAAACCTTTTTTTTTAAATTTTTTATAATCAAATCGAATAATCGAATATTCGAATACTTTTGGGTCGAATAATTCGAATACCATAAATCACTATTCGTTAATGCCCTACTCTCGACAGACTTGCCATCCCCACCTAATACCGTTTCTCACCTTTCTAATGTGTAACCTTTAGAAGAAAAAAAAACATAATCATAAAAATACACATTGATAGTACAACATAACACACACACACACACACACACACACACACACACACACACACACACACACACACACACATACACACACACGCGCAAGCCACTCCGAGCGAAGCATCCACACCTGTAACATGTTAACCCCACTGATTGGCAGACAGGTCACACGTTGCACATTGACATTCACTTTGACTTGCCCTCCATCCCTCCAGCTCTACTCTCTTTTCCCTTTCTCTCTCTCTCTCTTTTTCTTTCCTCAATTTGAGTTCACTTCATAAGTGCTTTGTTGGCGAGACCCTGGGGTGGTGCTGCCAAGGCACTTTGATTTAATATGCGCCGCGTGTGTGTAAGATAAAAAAAATAAATAAAAAAAACGTGGAAAGGCAACAACATGCCTTGACGTCTGCAAGGGGCCTCACAACGGGGGAAGGGTTGCTCTTGTCCCGCAGGCAGATAGGCTGCGTGCTCGGCGGGGGCACAGAGCTGCCGTACAGCATTTTTACTGGAGAGAATGAAAAGGGGTCTTGAACACTTGAATGAATCATCATTTGTTCTTTTTCTCGCCGGCTGAATTTTTCTCAGCCCTCTGACTGATGAGAACAGACAGAGACGGGAGTCTTTCTTTTATCCTCTACACTCTCCTGACTTGTTCCCTGTTCTCTCTCTCTGTCACGGACGTCAACACTTATTGTTTCTCTTTACCTTTCCTCCGGTTTTCAGTCATTCAGGGAACTCGGGGGAGAGGAGAAGACATGCTGCTGAGAAATGTAACAATAGAAAAGCCACTGGCATTGAAGTGAAAGTTATAATTCAATGCTTTGTGCTGTGCAATCAGAAAGGGCTGAGAGGGCTGCATGATTGTGTTAGTAATGTCTAGTAGATGAGAGAGAATCCCATCGTGTGGCAGCAGTGGCTCAGGAGGTTGATGCCCAGTTTGTCCTGGCATCATGACAATGTGTCCTTGAGCAAGACACTGAACCCATAACTGCTCCTGAGGAGCAGGTTGGTGCCTTGCATGTTCGCATCCGCCATGTGTGAATGGGTGACTGTAGTCAGTACACACTGTAAATCTCTACAAAGGTGCCATATTAATGCAGACCATTTACCAATTACTATTTAATTAACCCATTAAGACCTGAGGCCGATTCTACAAATGTCTTCTACATTCTAACAGTTTTCTGAAAAAAAAACCTATGTTGCTATAATATCAGTGGTCCTCAAACTTTTTCATGTCAAGGACCCCCAAAATGTATATGCATTTGGTCATCTGAAAATATTTGGTTCCAGGGACCGTCAGAAGCAAATATTTGAGTAAAAAAAACATGTTTTCCTTAAAACATATCTATTGTTCAATCTAAAACGTTCAAGATTTTTCAAATAATAGCAGATCTACAAGCTCATAGCGCGAGTTTGTATGTCTGCTATTTTTGAATAGCCAAACTATAACATAATGGTTTAAGTGGTTACACAGATGCGTTCCCGGTTTGAATGGGTTAATGAACTCAATTAACCTTAGCCTATCCTCTCATTTGCTCTCTCTCTCTCTCTCTCTCTCTCTCTCTCTCTCTCTCTCTCTCTCTCTCTCTCTCTCTCTCTCTCTCTCTCTCTCTCTCTCTCTCTCTCTCTCTCTCTCTCTCTCTCTCTCTCTCTCTCTCTCCACCCCTGTCTCCCAGGGTCCTCCACAACTACATGCTGTGGCGTATCGTGGTGGCGCTGAGCGAACACCTGTCCACAGCCTTCCGTAGCACCATCCACGAGTTCTCCAGAGAGATCGACGGCACAGAGAGGCAGCTGGAGCTGAGCAGACTGTGTCTCACACAGGCCAACAAGCACTTTGGCATGGCTCTGGGAGCTCTGTTTGTCCAGCAGCACTTCTCCTCTCAGAGCAAGGCCAAGGTACCACATGGATAGATAGAGGGATGGATGGACTGATAGAGGGAGGGATTGATTGATTGATTGAATACTTTATTTAGAAGTTTGCAGAGAGAAAAAGCACATGGAAGTACAGTTCAAAATACAAGGTCAACTAAAAAGATGAAAAACCCAAAGAAGCCTTTCAGCTTGATTCAATAGGGGTCCTCACGTACTCAATTCATAAGAGAGAGGGACAGAGAGAGGAACAGATAGATAAATAGATAGATGGACGGACAGACAGACAGACAGACAGACAGACAGACAGACAGACAGACAGACAGACAGACAGACAGACAGACAGACAGACAGACAGACAGACAGACAGACAGACAGACAGACAGACAGACAGACAGACATCATTTCTGATATGGTTTGGTGATTTCTGATGGAGTCAATGCGCTACGGATTTGAGAATTTCATCCATGCCAATCTCTTCCCTCACTATTTTGCTTGTGACCCCAGGTCACTCCTTTTCAAGCCCCTACTGTACCTCTTACCTTTCATCTCTCTCTCTCTCTCGTCTTCTCTCTCTCTCTCTCGTCTCTCCTCTCTCTCTCTCTTAATCCTGCCATCTTCTGCTCTTATCCTTTTCTGTATCTTTCTCATGTCCAGTCTGGCATAAGGTCTTCAATTGGGGTCCTAACCCCGGTGACCTCTATACGTTTTCTGTAAGCCCATGTATCTTTTCTATTTTATTCTGTATCTATCTTCTCTCTCCTCGTTCCACCTCAGTGTCTCTGTTCCACACTGAGCTGTCTCTGTCTGTCTGTCTGTCTGTCTGTCTGTCTGTCTGTCTGTCTGTCTGTCTGTCTGTCTGTCTGTCTGTCTGTCTGTCTGTCTGTCTGTCTGTCTGTCTGTCTGTCTGTCTGTCTGTCTGTCTGTCTGTCTGTCTGTCTGTCTGTCTATCTCTCTCTCCTCTCTCTCTCTCTCTCTCTCTCTCTCTCTCTCTCTCTCTCTCTCTCCTCTCTCTCTCTCTCTCTCTCTGTCTGTCTGTCTGTCTGTCTGTCTGTCTGTCTGTCTGTCTGTCTGTCTGTCTGTCTGTCTGTCTGTCTGTCTGTCTGTCTGTCTGTCTGTCTGTCTGTCTGTCTGTCTGTCTGTCTGTCTGTCTGTCTGTCTGTCTGTCTGTCTGTCTCTCTCTCTCTCTCTCTCTTCTATATCTCTATCTAGGTATTGAGCACTAGTTAGTCACTCTGTACTTAAATTGAATCTCGAGTTCAGGAGTTCACAAAGTTCCAATTAAGATACTAATAAGTTACAGAGTCTAAGTTTCAATAGTGCCTCAAGTTAATGGAGGTTATAACGTGATTTATAAAAGCACACAAGGATTAAAATGAGAAACAAGACCCATATCTTCTCTTCCCTCTCTACATTTTCATTTCCTTTTGTAGCTGACGTTGAACCCTAGCATCCCTATTCTTGGGTGAACATTCAGCAAAAATAGCTGATCTACAGTACAAGTTCACAACACGCGAAGCTTGTAGATCGGCAATTTTTTGTAAAGAGATTTGGTGTGTAGAGGAAAATGGAGAGGGCCCGGTATTGATCCCTGGGGGACCGAAGTGTAATGGATTTAAGTGGTTAAAAATAATTGTGTCTGTAACATTATAACCAATTGATTCCTCAGTAATGTTTCAATTATTTCAATAATTATTACAGTACAAAGGCTGAAAAAGGCTGCAAATGAATTATGGGCACAGATGGTACACATCAACAAGGACATAATATTTAAATACTGTTTAAATACTGAGGCATACCCTAATTTGTCTCTAATAATGAGCCTATCATTTCTCTATTGATTCTTGAGGACAGGAACCCTCATTACTTTTAGTTGATGTGTGTTATTATTTGTTGACAGCAGTGGTGGACAAAGTACTCAACCCCAGTACTTCAGTCAAAGTATAGATACTCTTAGTCAAATATTACTCAACTATAAGTGAAAGTTGTTCTGTCAAATGTGCACATGAGTTAAAGTACTAGAGTAATTGCTTTTAAAAGTACTTAAGTATTCAAAAGCACATGCTTTTAAAAATATGAAAGTTTTCCCCCAAAATGTGCCATATGTGAAGAAATAAATCTTTAAACTTCACAAGGGCTCTAATGTGGGGGTCAATTTGAACTTTTAATTTGAACTTTTTAGTTTAGTTCAACACAACCCCAACAATTCTATCGTATTCCCTCATCAGTCTGGTGCGCTCCCTATTGCTTTAGAACAAGAGGTGTAATTAAATCGATCAAAGGGTATTTTGTGCTCACTAATCTGTGGCCAGACCTCTGGAGCTCAAGGTGTTTGTGCTGGAGGCTCAGTTAATCCCACTCCAACGTCTCACTTACTGAACCTCTTGTAACATGGACTGAAGAACTAAAGTGCTTTCCTTTCAAAACTGTGCTCGTTTTAACTTGATGTTGTGGTTAATTTATTTATTATTTGTATTTCATATGATAATAATAATGATGCTACTGTTACTTCGTATGAAAAACTGACTTTATGGATCAGCTGATGTTATAGCAACAGTGATGAGTCGCCCCTGTGGCATAAAGGAGGTCTAAACCTGACTTGATATTCCAGCATTATTTTCATATTTACATGCTGATGTCAGTTCTGACTTTTAGGTGAGTGGTGGATAAGGACTTTAATTAGGATAAGGATTTTAATTATAAATTAGACATAGTTTTTTTTTTGTTCTTAAAGGGATATTTCAGTTTCAAAAAAAAAAATTGGTCATTTTATTGTCTACTCAGGCTTTTGTGAGCCCACCAGAGTTTTTAAGTTGCTTGATTCAGTATTTAGATATTTGATATTCATTTTATCAGACACGCCCCCTTCCTATACAAACCCATTATAACTTCAAACTCAATTTTTAACATGTTAGATTAATCAAAAACACCCGTCCTTCTTTGTGGTGACTCATCCTGCCCACCTAATACGTGAGGGGGCCGTGTTTTTTCGTTAACGTTTTTCATTTATTTTATAGATTTCTTTTATTGGAATTTATTTTTCATTTTCCCGAAAAAATATAAAAAATAAATGAAAAAAGTTATTGAAAAAACACAGTCTCCTCACGTATTAGAAGGCCAATATCAGTCACCAGAACCAAGGACGGGTGTTTACGATGAATCTAACATGGTTAAAATGGAGTTTGAAGTTACAATGGGTTTGTATAGGAAGGGGGCGTGTCTGATAAAATGAATATCAAATATCTAATTACTGTATCAAGCAACTTAAAAACTGTCCGGGGTACTTCCAAAAGCCTGAGTAGACAATAAAATGACCCAAAGTTTTTTTTAAAGTGAAATATCCTTTTAAGTCCAATTTATGCTTCAGTTCCAAGCATAATTTGGAAGTGAATGTGGTCTTGCACGTCGCATTGGCAGCAGAGCTTACCGACACTTGTCGCTCCGAGCATAAATTGCCCTCATGTGGCACATCAGTTGTCACGTTGGGTCCCATAAGGCTGAAGCTGTATGAACATGTGTTGACGGTGGCATGGTCCTTTAACCATGTGCTCTCTTGCCTGCAGGTACAGGAGCTGGTGGAGGACATAAAGCACTCCCTGGACATCCGGCTCCGGGAGCTGGACTGGATGGACGAGACGACTAAGCAGGCCGCCAGAGCCAAGGTACGATGTAGGCATGAGCCAACTACAGTGTACGTCATATTATTTAGAGTTGGATTCATATTTGAAAGCCAAGCCCCAGTAGTCGTACTCGTTTATGTTGCAGATTGTACCCAGAAAGAAGTACAATGAAACCCAACTCCACTCTTACAAAACACACATGAACAAGTACTGTATTCTGGCCCCACTTGTTCAGTAACATGACTTTTTATGGTAGAACACAAAAAAAGGTTTGACAGGGAAACACGGAGGTCTGGAGGTCTAATCCAGATCACTCACTCTTCTGGTCTGCACTGAAAGATAGCTCTTATGATTCTAATGTTATAATCCTTTTAGAGGGAAGTGCTGAATACACAGTGCTCTTTCTGTAATCCTATTACACTGGTTTGCTTGATTAGCTAACCGTGTGTGTGTGTGTGTGTGTGTGTGTGTGTGTGTGTGTGTGTGTGTGTGTGTGTGTGTGTGTGTGTGTGTGTGTGTGTGTGTGTGTGTGTGTGTGTGTGTGTGTGTGTGTGTGTAGGTGTGTGTAGGTGTGTAGATGTCTGTGTGTGTGTGTGTGTGTGTGTGTGTGTGTGTGTGTGTGTGGGGGGTGGGTATTATTTGTCTGTGCGTGGTGGTGTTACATGTAAAAGCTTAGTTCTGTGCCTGCACAAACACTGACTGTACTGAAAGTGCATGCATGAGCAAATGTGTGGGCTATCTTTTTGTAGCAGTTTTTGCTTTATCTAGACAGGCTAGTACAGAGACAGGAAACTGAGGGAGGGAGGTGGACAGACAATGTAACACAGGTCTCCAGCCAGAATCGAACCACGGATGTTTCAATTACTGTATGTGGTCTACGTACGATCTGTTCATCTACTGCCATGCTGCACAAGTGTGTTTCTGTCTCAGCTTGTCTTCTGCTGTGTCTGCTCTTCATTCTCTCTTCCACTTATCCCACATTATTTTCCCTTTTGCCCATCTTCCTGTCTTCCTCTTGTCTCTTCCAGTTGCAGCACATGATGGTAATGACGGGCTACCCAGACTTCCTGCTCAAACCTGAGCTCATCGATCAGGAGTATGATGTGAGAGAACTCTGTTTCACTCTTCCATTCTATGGCTCGTCACACTCCCATTCTTGAACAATGTGAATGTCAAACACAGGGATTCTGTTTCTCTCTCTCTCTCTCTCTTTCTCGCTCTCTCTATCTAACTCTCGTACATTTGGAGTGTATAGTATGACAATTTGGGGAGGACGGGTTGGCATTTTCAATTCCGCCATCACAATGAGGCGTCTACATCTCCAAACCACACCGCCCTATGCTTGAGTTCATGTCCTTCATCCTCCCCTTCCAAAGTCACACAACCATTTCTCTTGTACTCCCAAGACGTAACTCAGTCCAGTGGACAGGGAGTGCTTGATCGACTTCAGTCTTGCAGTGTCATCATGACACACAATTAATCTCACATTATTCATTTTGCTGTATCTTTGTTATCATCTCACATAGAATGAATATGAAGAATCACAAATGAGTTAAACACAGGCTCTCTCTCTCTCTCTCTCTCTCACACACACACACACACACACACACTCTCTCTCTCTCACTCACTCACTCACTTGTTCACTTTTGGTCTCTCGTCTGGTTCTCCAGTTTGAAGTGGATGAGAAGACCTACTTCAAGAACATCCTCAACAGTATCAAGTTCAACATCAAGCAGTCAGTCAAGAAGATCCACAAAGAAGTGGATAAGACAGCGTGAGTTAAATTTCAGATCTGCTCTACGACGATGCATGAGCTAGCTAGCTCTCTCGATTAATTGATGGGATGTTGGACAGTTAAAAAAAGATTATTAAACTTGTTTGGAATTCATGGCCTGAGACCATTTTGAGTTAAAGTCCCTTCCTTTTCCAGCACAGTGTATACAGTACATCCCTCTTTGTCTCGTATGTATTAGATACTGAACCCCAGAAATGCTGGGCAGCAGAAAAAGCAGCAAATCTATATATAAAGCAGGAACATATTTATTTAAACTTAATTATACTCCAGCTAACAGAGAGACACACATAAAACAATATATGGGGACCTGCAATTCATTTTTATAGGATACACTTCAATTCACACCTGAAAGGAACACTTCTGTGCAGTGACAAGACATCTTAGCCCCCATCAGTATTCCAAGGTGTTCAAAACAACTGTATCATTAGTCCACACACACACACACACACACACACACACACACACACACACACACACACACACACACACACACACACACACACACACACACACACACACACACACACACACACACACACACACACACACACACACACACACACACGGAAATCATGCATTCCCCTTTTATCACCAAAATGTGATCCTTTCATTACTCACTGTGTCTGACTGTGTCACCTCCATCTCTCTGCCTCTATGCTGGATGCACAGGGCCATCAGTCTTTCACTCCTAGAACAAGGGCATCTCACACCCTCAAAGTTATTGTCTCCGCCAGGCCGAAGGCGTGGAAGAGACTATGATTTGCACTCTGTCAGTCCGTTCGTCCATCCGTCCGTGTGTCTCCGGTACCGTTGGCCCGATTGCAGCGAAACTGTCCACGCACACTCCCTGGGCACCAGAGCAGAAGCTCTGCCCCAAATCTTTCAGATTGGCCTGTTATAGCGCAACCAGGAGGACGATTTTTGAAAAACACATTTTTTTATAAAACTCCTACAGATTTGGTCCAAACACCACGCAAATTGGTACACATTATCTCTATAGTCATGTGATCAAGACTGATCTGTCCGATTTTTCATATTCCATCCTGATTGGCTAAGATTGGCTTCCAAAGTTTGCAGGATTTGTCTGTTTTGAACAAAATGCCTCAAATCATGAACGCAGCATGCGATTTCCGTGAAATTTTGCACGCACATTCCCACTAGGCAAAGGAAGAAAAGCCACTTGCCATTTTTTTTCCAAATCAGCCTCACGGTGGCGCTATAACAGGCCGATTAATGTTTTACCTATAACTGCACAGATTTTTTCACATCTGCCTTTTATAGCGCCACCAGGAGTCAGATTTTTGTAAAACAAATAATGCTTTGATATTACTCCTTCAGAAAATCACTTTAATTGGTACACAATATCTCTATAGTCATGAGATCAAGACGGATCTGTCATATCCTGATTGGCTTCTAAAGTCTGTTTTGAACAGAATGCCCCAAATCATGAATGCAGTGTGTGATTTCCGTGAAATTTTGCACGCACATTCCCACTAAGCAGAGGAAGAAATGCCACCCTTTTCACATTGGCCTGTTATAGCGCCACCAGCAGGTCAAGTTTTGTAAAACACATTTTTGGAACAAAATGCCTCAATGAAAGGCCTAGGAAGAAATGGCACCCTTTTCACATTGGCCTGTTATAGTGCCACCAGGAGGCCACAATATCCTACCTAACCTGGCAGAGACCTGTGCTCCGAGGAGCACTTTTTCTGATTTAGAGCTTTATGTAGATTATGCACAGAAAAATCCTCATAACTCTATAAAAGATTTACCCAAATGTAGGGTAAAAACGTTTACTCTGTCTCTGGTAAAGGAGATGTCTGATCTATTTTTTTCGTACATGGAGAAGAACAAACGGGGGTTCTGTTCACATGTATGCGTGCGTGCGTGCGTGTTTGACAATGTGTCTTCGTTGCAGGTGGCTGCTTCCTCCTCAGGCTCTGAATGCCTACTATCTCCCTAACAAGAATCAAATGGGTGAGTCAGTGCATGAGTAGCCTGAGGCAACGAGCTCAATCGATGGTCTTGAAGGGCGGATCCAAACACAGCCGCCCGGATTTGTGCGGGGCTTCCTATTGCTTCACCAATCTATGTCCCCGCCTCCCCTCCCCTCCCCCCCCGGCCTGTGCACGGAGCACGCTGACGTCACCAAATTTAGAGCGACGCCCCTCTGCACTCTGATTGGTTAGGAGATAACAAGGTCGTAAGACCATCGTTCCTGCATGGCTCCCCCAGGCTTTTTTTCTTTTGTAAAAAAAAAAAGCATGGGTTTCCGAGGCTAGTGCATGAGTGATCGCTGCACATACTGATACTGTTGTAACTGTCTCAACTCACATGCGTGCGCACACTTGTCTTCATTGCGACTTTGCACCACAACGTCAACCATGCATTAGTACTACTTAAACCTTACATTTCTGGTTGACTGGGGGCGACACTTTGTAAGCTTGACGTTTTAAACTGCCTGGCAAGTTAAAAACAGTACATTTGACAGGTAAACCTGTTCACTGCTGGTTTAGTGTTTGACCATCCATGAGATATGTTTAAGACATCTGTGACTGAACTCTAAATTGACCTGATTTACTACATTTTAAGGTGGAATTCAGAAATAACGATTATAACATCATTCACAATTTTACACACTGCATCTCTTTTTAAGTGAAATGTCACTGATTTTCTTCACTCTGTTTGTGTCTCTCCTCCAGTATTTCCTGCAGGCATCCTTCAGCCCACCCTCTACGACCCAGAGTTTCCACAGTAAGTATCTCTTCTTCTCTTCCGTACTCCTCTCAGCTCAGAGCCCGTCAAACCCAAAAGCAAGCCAACCCCACAACATTATTACAATGGAAAAATGGAAGCAATAGACACGTAACCTACTGTCTTTGGCTTCATATTTTTGAAGTTGTTGTGAGCTGCTCCTCATGCTGATGGGCATATTGATTTACCCTGTCGTTATTAGGATCCATGCCATTTACTCTGATTTCACACTTGTCATTCACTTTGGATTAGAGTAAATCGAGTGTTAGACCTTGTTTGTCTCCTTGAAACTTTCACTCAGTGCTTACACTGTGTATGACACCCTTTTTGACAAGTCATCGGTCACTATAGCAACGCTGCATCTTTTGAGAAAGCTTCCATAAGAGGTGTAATTATTATTGGATGCCCGTTTCCCTTAGTTTCACGTATATAGTTTCTTATATACATGTATATATGTGTGTGTGTGTGTGTGTGTGTGTGTGTGTGTGTGTGTGTGTGTGTGTGTGTGTGTGCGTGTGTATATATATAAATATATATATATATATTTATATATATATATATATATATATATATATATATATATATATATATATATATATATATATATATATATATATATATATATTTATTCTTGCCAGACCCAAGGGGTCGGGCTTACATGAGGCTTTGTACCTGTTTCGTCCATACATGGGCATGGTCACTTTGTCCTCCGGCCCCAGACAAAAAAAAATCTGTCCCCCTTTCGTCCCCTTTCGTCACAAACTATTCATGACATCATTATTATGTCACAAGTATGTAATTAAGTAAAGCTCATCATACTAGAACTTAATTCTGGGTCTGGCAGAACCAGGTCTCCTGGTCTTTTTTGCATACATGTCTGCTTGAACCTGTAACCTTATTACATTCTCCTTAAATTAACACTCCACCAAACATGTATACGTAGAGCATAATGTTAGTTCTGGCAGGACACTCTAGTCAAGTCTTGCTTCACCTGCTGAGTTTCAGCTGATCCCTGCCAAGTCCTCCCTTATCAGCTGACGCTCAGCTGTCACTGCCCATTCACTTAATGGAGTGATCTGATGATGAACTGCTTCATCTTGCGTATTCCTGCCACAGCATGCACATGCCCACCTGCAAGCTCTCACTCAACCCACCTCCACCCCAGCTCCTCTTTTTTGGGCGGTGAAACCGCCCCTATATGTGAGGTTTGGACATTTGCACCCCCCAACCCTGCGCTGTGATTGGCCACCAGTGTACCCCCCTAACCCTGCACCGTGATTGGCCAATCACAGTCTATTCAGGACTGTGATTGGCTAGTGAAACATGACACATGTGCATAGCCCTATAAATAGGACTATGCACTTAAAAAAACCACATTTATGGGTTTTTGGGCGGTGAAATAAGTGAGGTTTATTTTTTGTACATGATTGGTTGACTCCATTCAGTATTGTGATTAGCTAGCAAGACACCGCCCACTTCACACAGGGTGTGATTTTTTTAAGTTAGGGGTGTACAATGGTTGGTCCACAATATTACTTTTCTTTAAGTGAACTTCCATCACTGTGATGACCACTGTGACCACACCGCCCACTTCACACTGGGTGTGATTTTTTTATGCTCATCTGATCTTACCAACGTCGCTGTCTGATGTCATTGTTGCTGCTGCTCTGTTCTGTAGTACCCGGGGAGGTCTTAGATCGCTGTTCTCCCTACCTGTGGCATTCCATGTATGCACATGGAACGGGGCAGGGTGGTCCCGGATCAGAGCCAAGTCGCAAAACACAATAAATGCTTAATTATGACAATGAAATGACAGTTTTAATATGCAAATAAAATGTTTTATTTTGATGAAAGTGGTCCTGACAGAATTAACATAAAGTTGACTCTTTTAAGTGCACAGTACAATGTAGTCATTTATCGCCGATATAATACATTGTCCCTCTTTAACAGAACTTTATTTATTCCCCAAACACATTTCAATGACCATACTAGTTTTAGAATGTCCCACCAGAGTTATTTATTTTGTTTAGATGTGATGCAGTGCTACAGTAAAAGGTCTCTCTGAAGACAAATATAATGTATCACATGACCAGTTCAACAAGTGACGCTCAACAACAATAACAAATTTTAATCAGAACAAAATGTCAATGTTGCACACCTCCAGAAAGACACCATGGTACTTTGTCAGGCAGTATGATTGGACAGCCTGAGGGAGCCTTGTTACCGGTTGTCATGTATACGTACTTCATTGTTTTGGTCTGGACTGGATTTAAACATGACGGGGAAAGAGGAAAAGCTAACAACATAAATAAATATATTACAATAGAAGACAACAGAAGCCTCGCTGCAGGGGGCTTCAAAGGGGTATAAAAGCCAAATGTCAAATTTGAGTCAAGCAACTTATTTTTGTGCAGCAAACTTTTATGGATTTTGGAGCAAACATACAAACAAACCACTATTTATACAGTTATACATGAATAACTGTTCATTAATGATGGCTATTGTCAGGGTTATACATCTTAATTAGTGGTGACCACTGCTTCCTGTCATTAATACTTAAATACTATCAATATTAATGACAGTATTTAACTGTGTGTTTGATCATACAATCTGCATATGTCCCTGTGCGTGCGTGCTTGCTTGTGTGTGTGTCTATTGGCATGTGGCTATGTCTTTGTGCCTATTCTGGAGTTAGAATTACTGAATTACTAGTCCTCATTGTCCATACCACCCCCACCACACACACACACACACACACACACACACACACACACACACACACACACACACACACACACACACACACACACACACACTGTGCTCTATCACATTGAGTATAATGAAGCTTCAATCAGGCATTTAGTTCAGAGAGCGAGCAGCGGTCACTGAGAAGCAGCGTATCGACTAACTGTCAGAAAGTTATTTCCAGGCGTAGCTTTACGAATAGCCCTGCTCCTGCTCTCCCATTGCTCTGTGCCTCTGCATGGGCTGAGTAGACCACACACACACACACACACACACACACACACACACACACACACACACACACACACACACACACACACGCGCGCACACACACCCACACACACACACACACACACACACACACACACACACACACACACACACACACACACACACACACACACACACACACACACACACACTGAGCCAGCCTGGGGTCAAGGACACACAGGCACACCCAGAGGTTTGGGTGATGAAACAAATGGGGATTTGTTAATAGGTGGGGGAGACAAATGCAGAGTAGAAGTCACTGCTGCAAGAACATCATGACACAGAAGACTCCATCCATGAACTGATGATGTGGTCAGTTTGACTTGTCATCATGAGTCTGTTTCTTCTGTCCAGAAGAAATCACCCACATTCTACTGTATATACAAGACATACAAACTCATTATCCATTGGTGTGTGTAGGTATTATATCGTCAGTTTGGTTTTTATGTGACGTTCAGAGCAGTGTACTGTATATTATTGTTATAGTAGCAATCCACTGTTCTCTTTGCTGCCTTCAGGTCTCTGAACTATGGAGGGATAGGAGCCATTATAGGCCATGAGCTGACTCATGGATATGATGACTGGGGTAAGAATGACAACTATTTAGTCCACATTGTCCTACAACAGAACTCAAACACTGACCACTTACATAGAGTTAACATTAATAGTCATGAACAAAATGTCATAAATAAGTCTTAAACAAAATGTCACAGAGCTGCTGTTTTAGTGTCATCCTAATCCCGGACCGCCTCTTGCTCCTCATCTTAGTGATGCAATGGTTCATGTCCCTAGGGGGCCAGTACGATCGCCACGGCAACCTCAAGCAGTGGTGGACGGAGGACTCGTACAGGAAGTTCCAGAAGAGAGCGGAGTGCATCGTCAAGCTGTATGACAACTTCACCGTGTACAACCAGATGGTGGGTTACATGCAACACACGCACGCACGTGCACGTGCACGTGCACGTGCACGTGCACGTGCACGCACGCACACACACACACACACACACACACACACACACACACACACACACACACACACACACACACACACGGAGAGAGAAAGACAGACAGAGGAGTGAACAGGCTATGAGAGATGAGAACAGGACAGGTGTCAGTGCTCCATGATAAAATACAGGCATACATACAGTATGGAGTGACTTTTAAAAAATGTTCAAAATTAGCAGATGTACTGAACAAGCTCACAGCGTGGCACGAAGTGACTCACTGTGAGAACCACTAACCACTGTTCTAGAGTTTTCTGAAAAAAACGTATGTTGCTATATATATATATAGCTAGAATTTTCAATGACACAGATCGCTTTCATGGTTTTAATGGGTTAGAGTAAAAAGTGGAGTGTAATTAACAATATTGGTGCTTTTCCTTCTCCCCCTATGTTCAGGTGAATGGTCGTCTGACTCTGGGTGAGAACATAGCTGACATGGGAGGTCTCAAGCTTTCTTTCTACGTAAGTAATATCTCATGAGAACCAGGGATGTGCATTACTGATCAAAATCAAAATGCCATTAATGAGGATTGTTCGATTATTCGATCACGCATTCACTGTAAAGGAATGTTATTCGAAAATTCTCCTTGTATCGAAGACATCTCTGGGTTAGTAAACTATAGAAATAAAGTCATTTCTTTGATGAACTACCCCTTTATTATTTAAATATTTGGGAGATTCATCTGTGTATATGTATAGGGGACCTTGTGTACCACCATTGGTATGCGTACCATAGTGTGAGAACCAGAGTAAGTAATAAATGTTTGTGAATATTTTATTTTCTTCCACTAAATCAACCTGTGCGCTGAATTGAACCCCTTCACGGGCCACATCCATCCAGTTTGATACATCTGCTTTAAATCCTTTACATATTGAGTTCCATCAGGGAAGGTTTGCTCCCCCTAAAGGCAGCACTAATGGATTGTCCTTTGTTCCATCAACTATGTTTCTTTTATTTTATTTTTATACAAACTATAACCCTGCATGTCGTTAAGTCTCTCTTTCTTTTCCCACATGATTCATTGTGACAGTGTGGGCGATATGGATCTTGCACTGTGTTTATGTATGATGTATTTGTCCCTTGGGGACCACATGAGCCCTAGTGTTCTTACTCTGGGGTGGGAATTCAGCGAAAATAGCAGATCTACAAGATGAGCTTGTTGATCGGTTATTTTCGGCAAAGACCTTTGGCGTAGAGGGACCAACTATAGACAAAGTTGGTCCCGCGACAAAAACTAAAACATCTCCATGAATTCAAGGCTTCATGGGGTGTGTGTTTGATATAAAATAAGTCATTTTTTGGGTGAACTACTCCTTTAATGCCATACTAGACCACAGTGTTGGAGAGCCACATTTCACTGAGAATGCATTTTTCTGTCTCCCTGCTTCTGTCATCTGTCCCTTCATGGTTTGCGTCTGTCCATATCTCTCTCTCTCTCTCTCTCTCTCTCTCTCTCTCTCTCTCTCTCTCTCTCTCTCTCTCTCCAGGCATATCAGAAGTGGGTGAGGGAACATGGTCCAGAGAGACCCCTGCCCGGCCTTAAATACACCCATGAGCAGCTCCTCTTCATTGCCTTTGCACAGGTACCAGCTCTGACTGTGTTCCATGATGCAGCAGATCAACAGCAGATGAATGGAGGTGTTTAATGGCTGATTGATTGTTCTCTGTCTCATCAGAACTGGTGCATGAAGAGGAGATCTCAGTCTATCTACCTGCAGCTGCTAACCGACAAACATGCACCAGAGCACTATAGGTACACGCACGCGCACATGCACACTAGGGCATTAACGAATAGTGATTTATGGTATTCGAATTATTCGACCCAAAAGTATTCGAATAGTCGATTATTCGGTTTGATTATAAAAAATAAAAAAAATAAAAATTAAAAAAAAGTTTGTTTTTTTTTTGTTTTTTTTTTCAATGGCATTGATGACTTGACTCAAGGAATGCGAGTTGACGTCACACCAGAGCTCACAGCTGCGTGTCTGCTCTAGAAAAGCCACTTTAAAGGAGCTACACCATGAATTTAAAAAAAATATTTGATATTTAATATCATATGGTGTATGTCCCTCAAACCTTTTTCAAAAGGTTTGAGCCTAAAATCATCACTCAGATATACTCATCCCAAGTCAATTGTCTCTGGCTTATACAGCACTTTCAGCTGCAATACCAAAACGTCCTCTTGGGCAGGGGGGGGCTACTGAGCAATTCTGTCTGTTAATAAAAAAAAATATTAAAAAAAATTATTAAAAAAAAAAAAAAAAATGGAATAATTCTGCATAAAAAGAAGCATCTAAGAAAAATACAAAATCGAAAAAAAAACACTTTGAACATTTTTGAACAATTCCACCAAGTGTTTGAGGTGCGTGTTTCACCCACTTCCGGGGGGCGTAGCCAAAATCCGAGCCCGAAGTATTTGTTCGTAGACCCCCACTTAGGGGGGGTAGAAAAAGTTTCGGAGCGATTCGGGCACATTTCATTTAACATTGGGTTTGCCATCAATAATGTTTGTGACATCATAAACATTTCCATTCTGAGATCGCCTGTTCAGACACGCCCATTCTGGAAATCCATGAAATGAGAAGGAATGACTGAATTTTAAAAAAAAACATTTTTTGGGGTACAAGAGACACTGGGGACCCCAAAAAATACAAAAAAACAAGAAAAAAGTGATTTTCATGGTGTAGACCCTTTAAAAAAAAATATCTTAAAAAAAAGAAAATCTTTTTTTTTTTTTTTTTTTTTGAATAATCGAATAGTGGTTTGATAGTCGAATAGTCGGTTTGATATTCGAATATTCGAATATTCGACTATTCTGTGAATGCCCTAATGCACACACGCACACAGTATACAGTTATATATACTTATTAGAATTCATGAATATAACTACTGTAATTTCCACATTACCATAGGCTGGAGCACACCTACACATAATTATATTGACCTACTTGCTCCCACGGGGGACATTTGGTTTCAGCTCAAACCAGCTGATCGCTGCCCATAAGGGTCATGGAGCAGTTAGGTGTCTTGCTCAAGGACTGTTCGACCAGTCATAGATGTCAGTGGAGAGTATTTTGACCATTTGTGCCCTTGAATTAATAATGTGTTCAGATTAATGTTTGCTCTCTAATTAGTTTTATTTGTATTATGTAAATGAGCGTAGTACATTGAGCTCCACTGTTCTCAGCTTCCTATACACTTATTTCACTGTATTTTCCAACACCAAGTTTCCAAGTTCCATTCTATTCATACTGCCTATTGCTGCATACGTACACCTTTGACCCCTGGTGCTCCCCATATATTCATCAATACATCACTTAAAGGTTTCATGACATTCAGTTTTACCACACATTAAAAGTCTTTGTCATGGCCCTTCAAACGTGTATAAAAAGTTTTAACAAAAGAATCCACTCCAGTGATCCATGGCAGGTGTTTTTCTCTCACATTTCTAAAGCCTTTTCAACTGCAATTAAAAAATAAATCTTTGCCTGCGGGTGTCGCTGTTGAGGGATTTTGCCTGTCAATCATCGCCTCTGCTCTGCCCCCCCCCCCCCCCCAAAGGAAATTATAGGGGAGGGGAGGGGCGAGGAGGAAAGTGGGCGGGATTAAGCTCAGATTACTTTTCAGCCTAATTATTCAGAAAACCCCAGACCACAGAAAATCCACTGAATGTTCAAAGTTCTAATTTGTTGGGTGTAATTGAGGTCATAAAACCCCCCAAAAAACATAAGAAATAAAAAAAAGTGAAAATGAATGTCATAGAACCTTTAATATTTTCGATATATCGCCATGCCCTGCTATGTTTCTCCACAGTAAAATGTGTTCATTGTCTCCTGCAGGGTGATTGGCAGCGTGTCTCAGTTTGATGAGTTTGCCCGTGTGTTCCACTGTCCCAAGGGGTCCCCCATGCACCCTGTGGACAAGTGCTCCGTATGGTGACCTCTGCACCCTGGACCACGCCTGGGATGACCTTTGACACCTTCACAGCCTCCTCCTCGTCCACTTCCTGTCTCAGATGACCTGTTCTGTCTTTAGTTTTTCTTCCTGTTTCATCTCCGTGCTGGATATGCATACTGTACACACTGTAGCACCTAACTCCTCATTTCCCACACGTACAAGACTGAGAGCAATCTTTATTTAATATTATTGGTCAGTAGGAAACACAGTTATCAGCATAGGTAGTTATCAAACGACATGGTGGTAAATGTGCATACCATTTGATTATATCTATTTTTCTATGTTTGGATTAGCATTTATTTTCAACTCATCTATTTTTGTATCTAAAAAAAATGAAGGACACTACATTGTGCATACAAGTAACATGAGCATCTTTTAAATGCAATTACAGATATCTTCAATTATTATTATCATCATTATTATTATTTTGGTGATATGTGGCATAAGCTCAAAGATGGAGCGGTCAACTTGCTTATCTAAAACACAGAATATGGATTGGAAGATAAATAAACTTCTCTGGACTGAAGGACACAAGAGACAGAGAGGACTTGAGGAAATGTTGTCTAAATGAAGTTGGACAAAAATGGATTTACAATGAACTGGAGTCAGTACTACTCCTCCGCCTGCCGTTATTGTCTTCGCTAGTGAAGACTATGTTTTCGACCCTTTCTGTGTGTGTCTCTGTCTCTGGACAACTATCTCGGAGACCACTGGACCGATCGGCATGAAACTTTGCATGCACACTCTCAGTAGGCCAAGGAAGAACCTCCATCCCACTCCGCCCCATACCCCGCTTTTCAAATTGGCCTCATAGTGGTACTATAACAGGCCGTTTCACATTTTGGCCTATACATATCTCCTGAACTGTAGGTCATACAATATACGTATATATTTTCCCCCCTGGATTCCTTGGATCATGACACAACTCCCCATATAGTCCACGCTAATTTCCGCATAACTATCTATTTAGCGTTTTCTTCAAAACACACTTTTTGCTTCTACCACTCACAACACACATTATCATGTCATATACATTTATAGGTATCATTCAAATTGTTCATATTCCATTCCAATTGGCTATGATTGGCTTCCAACATTTGCCTGTTTACACAACATGCCACACATATGGAACGCAGAGTCCGATCAACCCCACATTTGAATCACACTTTTAGGGGCCCCTAAACAACACAGAGGTAAAAGTGATTTCACTTCAACCTATTATATAGGGAGTGCCACAAATGAAACAAATGTCACTGTTTGTTGCAGAAACGTGATTATTATAATTTGTTATACCAAATGAGGTACAGATAATCTTGTGAGTCATGTGACAATGAACGATATTCCAATTGGCTTCAAAATTTTGTGAACGGGACTGACAGCCATGCATGGGTAGGCCACCCAGTCTGACGAAGACCTGCGCTCTGATGAGCACCTTTTTCTAGTATTTTTTCTATTGGGAACTGACATCGTGTTGTAATGTTGCCCTCTTGTGGTTAAAAGAGTAATGGTCACTGGTGAAACGTTCACGACCGCTGTAATGTCTTTCTGCACCGACATCTTGGATACTGTGAATGTTTGAACGTTTTTTAAGATCTGTTATGTGTAATTTTATTTTATTTTTTAAGAAGTGAATCCGTGGTGACCTTTTACCTCTGGGTTTGTAGCAAATAATGACTCCACAAAATGCTAAATGGATGGTGTTGTCTGCCTGTCTGTCTCTCTATCCTTTTGGATACAGTGATGAATTGTAGGGATGTTATGATACCAAAAACTCACGATACGATAATATCATGATAACAAGTCCACTACACAGTATTTATCAAGATATTTTAAATAAATAAATGATGTTCCAAATGTTCACTTATTATGACATGCTCAGAATAGGAATACTGTGGTTCATTTGATTAATGAGGTGCACTCTGCTTGTTTGAGCCTTTGGTACAGAGCTGGCAGCACTGTTTGACTAAAGCTACATTTGCTGCTAAGTTAAACGGCAGGCTGTTGTACTCTCATTACTCCGCAGCTGTTCAAACAAAACAATACAATTTCAGCCTGTACACCTACAGTATGGTAGATGGCGTCACATAATATTGAGAGGCTCACAACAATATAGAGTTGTTGCAATATCACAATAACAATAATATTGTTACAACCCTAATGAATTGATCACCACTGGACTTTGAAAAGTAACTGAAACTTTGATCTTTTGAGTACCCGACCGCACGGCTGTTTTTCTCTCGCTACAGAGTTTGTGGTATGGTTGTGTAGTTTGCAAAATGCTTTTATTGTTGTCCAGAATACCCTACTTCAGTTGAAACTCATTCATAGATTAGATTGCCCGTCCAATTCTTACCAATAAAATCGCTGCTGCCATAGTCCGTATGTGTGTTTTGAAAGAGAAAATGTTATTTATATGTTTGGATTTTTTGGGTGTTTTTTCAGTGCACCATGATTAATGTTTGTATATTTTCAATCATTTGTTTTGCGTTGTATGGCCAAATTGTATATATTGTTAATAAAAGTGTTCTACGTTTTATGCAGTTGATTATGCAGTTGTTTTAATTATCTTCTGAAAGATACTTTTACTTGAAGAATCCAGATGACATCACAAACATATCAGGCATTCCCTCACCTATAAGTAGTACATTACAATAATGTTACACTGTTACAATTCATATTTCTTGGTGGAGTAAATGATCCTCTGGAACAGTATTGTAACTAAGATAAACCTTTATTAAAGCCCCGGAGGGAACTCCAGGTGTCATAATGTAACAGATGCCCTGGAGATGCTAGGTTTCTTACAAGTGTGCCAAAATAGTGTTTTTATGCATGTTTTTTTCTTCTATAATCATACTGTACACTCAAAAAGGTAAATAGAGAGTGGTCAGAGGTTACTCTGTTAGCAACAGCAGTGAGAATGAAACAGGAGAGCTACAGCTAAGAATAAAGAGTTAAGAACCAAACCAAGATAATAAGAATTACAACAAAAGGAAAATGTCTGATCTCTGAATGAATGAACATGGCCTGACATCCCTCTCACAGGGCTACCATACTGACCACGATACGGACAGGCATCATCAGTATATCATGTCAGTATCATGGTCAGTACATACAATCAAATTAATCTTTATTTATAGAGCATATTTAACGCGTTTAGACCTGAGGCCGATTCTAAAAATGCATTCTAAATCTTAACAGTTTTCTCAAAAGCTTATGTTGCTATATAGCCAAAATCTAAAGTGAACACAGATGCTTTCCCGGATTGAATGGATTAAATTGTTAAACACTCAAAATTGACCAAAGTTCTGTAAATAAGAACATCAACATAAAAACATGCACGTGCAACCACATAGTATTAGTCACAATGCATACATAAATAGAAATATAAACTAGAAAATTTGCTCCTCGGAGCACAAGTCTCCGCCAGCAGACCCGTGCTATTTTAATAGCACGGTCGTCTTGGTAGAACGGGTCGTCTTGGTAGAATGCGCGTGGTTTTTGGTGTTCTGCAGGGGCGACTGAATATGTAGTGTCTGCATCTAAAAAATGTTCTTCTTGAAGCAATGTGTTATGGGAGTCGTCGTAATTGACTGGTTTGTTCAAATGCTTGTCTGTCTTCTTCATCTTCATTGTCTTGAACAGTTTCAGCAGTTGATTGGTGTGTTTGATCTATGTCAGTTTTCTCTAGTGCTACATAATGTATTTGATCAAGGTGGCCAATTGTTACAGTATTAAGACTTCGGCCTTGTTGTGGGATCAATTCAACTCTATAGTCCTCTTCTGTGTTACTGTTGTAGATGAGTATGCTTTCTTAGCTTTGGCCTTCTGCGCCTTTGCTTGACCGATGTTAGGTGTTCTCAGAGGGACACACACACGCACGGACGGGTGATTTGTACTGGAAGGTACTGTTCCAATCAAGACTGATTGATCCTGTCTTACCTCACTTCAGAAAACATAAATGGCTTTTTGAAGTGACACACCTATTTATAGGATTTTATTTCGTCATGCGTCCCTCTAGCCAATCAAAGGCATTGGTGTCAACATATTGACACGTGTCAGAATCAGAATCAGAATCAGTTTTATTGTCACATCACAGGTTTACAAGGTAAAAAAGTGGGTGAAATTTTTGTACATCGTTCCCATCGCAACGTTAGTTTCCATAGAAAGAAGAGGGGGGGGGGAGGAAGAAGAGGGGGTGGGGGGCAAGTGGGAAGGAAATCAAAACAAGAGAGCAACAGAAGGCCAGACAAGTTATCTACATATTTACAAAGTACCTGAGATAATAAAAAACTAAGGTGCCTGAGCATAGCAGCAATGTATGTATACTGTGCATGTTATACTTATACTGTGCATGATATACATATGGACGTTAAGGTGCTTAGAGGAAAAGAGCACAATAAAAAAAGACAAAAAAAGTCAGTGCGTTATACATGGGATTAAGGTGCAAAAGGTCAGTGCGTGTCCACCTAGGGTGGACTGACCCTAGTATAATCCGCAAGTAGCTCCATGAGGGAGTGCAACAAAAAGTCATTTGTACCTGGTGTAGTCCACAGGTGTGTCCGAGGGGGAGATAAGTCCAAGTCATTGTCCCTGGTATAATCCACAGGTGTGTTCAGGAAGAGCCAGAAAAGTCTGCACCGCCTGTTGTCAGGCTGCTGAACAAGGCCTATGCCTCATTCAGGCTTATGCCTCATTCAGCATTCTGACAGCAGCCGGATTAAAACTGCACCAGAGCCTGGTGGTGGAACTCTTGATACTGCGGTAGAGCCCCTTGCCCGGTCGCGGTCGTTGTAGGGGTTTGAACAGTCTGTGACTTGGGTGGTGCTTGTCCTTGATGATGCGCTTGGCTTTGACCACGCACCGCTTTTTGTACAGTTCCTGGTCACGTGTCACGTGGAGCTTGACCAATGTTAGCTTGGCTAGGAGGGAGGTGAACACACAGCGGGACGAAGCGAAAACATACTCTCCGCCTCCGGCGGAGACAATAAAGTTGAAATCATAGACTCAAACATGAAAAGAAGTAAGTCTTGAGTAACGACTTAAAAACCTTGATAGACTGAGTACTGTTAATTGGAAGGGGTAGGCTATTCCAAAGCCTGGGGGGCAGTAGCAGCAAAGGTGCGGTCACCCCTGCTTATTAATCTAGCTTTGGGAACCACCTGGAGCAAATTGTCTGCTTTATTGTTTGTTTCAGTATCATGTCAGTATATTGGTCAGTATCATGACAGTATCATGGTCAGTATCATGTCAGTATAATGGCCAGTCATGGTCAGTATCAGTATAATAGTCAGTCATGGTCAGTATCATGGCAGTATCATGGCAGTATTTTGTCAGTATCATGGTGAATGTGATACTGACCTCCAACATCACGCTCATGTCACCATGACTCAGCCTTAACCATATAAGGAGTTCTACGCCCAAATAGTGTGTTGTCTAACTTCAATGTGTACTCATGGCACTCAACTCCATTATGAGCACAACAGGGGCCATGCCCATATATGGGCATATACTGATGCCATCAGGGATCTCCATATATGGGCATAATAGGGGACCAGGGCTGACAGATAAAGAGACATCCATATATGGGCATAAAAGGGACAAGGACTGACAGATACAAAGATCTCAACTCCATATGATATGGGCATATCAGCATGCCGATTTAGCCTGGAAAACCTGACAAATCTGCCAGTGCGAGAAAAAACAATTAGGCAGTGAAATTAGTATGATGGTGCCAGGCTAATTTGCCAAGTAATGTATACGCATACAGTTAAAGGGATAATTCACTTTCAAAACATTTGGGAAAATGCAAAAAATTAAATACAATACAAAAATGTAATAAAATAAATGAAAAATGTAAGCGAAAAAACACGCCCCCCTCACGTATTGGGCAGGATTCAGAGTCACCAGAACCAAGGACGGGTGTTTTTGATGAATCTAGCATGTTAAAAATGGAGTTTGAAGTTACAATGGGTTTGTATAGGGGGGGCGTAAGGGGGCGTGTCTGATAAAATGAATATCAAATATCTAAATACTGAATCAAGCAACTTAAAAACTGTCTGGGGGGCTCACAAAAGCCTGAGAAGATGATAAAATGAAAGTGAAATATTCCTTTAAGTACACTTCCGACGTATGTCTGTGCAGTAAAGACAAAACTGATTATGTTCTTAATGTTATATAAAGTAATACACTAAATATGTATAAATATTTGGAGCCTTTCTAACAGGGATATAGTCACAGATGGGCTACGGGTACCGTACCATTACTCAGCTACTCTGATATACCCTACCCTACCCCTACCCCTACCCCCCCCCCCCCCCTACTTCTTTTTCTTCTCTTGTAAATTTTTTTCACTCTTCATACCAATAACCTGTAAGCTGATTTTATGACATTCTGTATAGTAGTGTGTATGTCTGTCTGTCTCTTATATGTCATCATGATTTGTGTGCATGGGGATCTCATCTTAAACAAGCTCAGTGCTTAATGAGTCTCCCAGTTTAGTAGACCTTGTATTGTGAATTTGTACTTCCATGTACTGATGTTCTCATGTCTTACTAAATAAAGTACATCAATCAATCAATCAATATCCATTATACAACAGTATGTAATGTAGAGCAATTTAGCTTTATATATATAAAATGTCATAAAATTCAGACTAGGCCGTTTAGCTCAGTTGGTTAGAGCGTGGTGCTAATAACGCCAAGGTCGCGGGTTCGATCCCCGTAATGGCCACGACTTTTTCCTACTTTAAGTACCGTGAAGCAGTAGTGGAAGAAGTACCCACATTATTTACTTAAGTATTACCAAAATGTAGAAACCGTCTATTACAAGTAAAATATTTGTATTCAAAATGTACTTGGAGTAAAGTACAAAAGTACCAACAACAAGGAAAAATGAGGGCTCGTCCGGGATTTGAACCCGGGACCTCTCGCACCCAAAGCGAGAATCATACCCCTAGACCAACGAGCCATGTATCACACTTGCGTATAACTGTAGATTTGAACATCACTACGCATCACAATCGGACTTACTGATGTTTGTTTAAGGTTACATCATACCGATCATCTAAATGCGTCATACGCAACTATGTTTTGCATGAATAATATAAGAGTCCCGCGAGACCCCTACACGTCACAAAATAAACTGATCAATCACCTACACAACCTCTTATGAATATAAACTCTATATTTACAATTGCGGTATATGGACCTCGTGGCGCAACGGTAGCGCGTCTGACTCCAGATCAGAAGGTTGCGTGTTCAAATCACGTCGGGGTCATATATTTTTGACTCCGTAGGGATAACATTGAAATATTATATATATCATACATTTTGTCTTATTAGAGGTGGGAAATGTGGATGGATAGATAAATAATCGCTGTATACACACAGTTATAATAACTGTGGGTCCCTGGATCCACTCAGACATAGTGAGACTAGAGTAACCATGGCGAATAGGCAACCTAATCATAGGACCTGATACGATACAAACGGCGTGGAAGCCTTTTTAAATAAGTATTTTAATGTAATATTATCTTTTCTCATTATCTACATTGGTGAGATCATGCCCACATGGGTGAAAAGAAAAGAAAAGTAGTGCACCACCACGATGTACACATACTCTAATTAGCTGCAGTTTGCTCTCGGAGTGCATAATTGATGACATGATAATTACGTACATTACAAGTAATAGTAATAATAATAGTCTTACAAGGAAAAAACTAGGGCTCGTCCGGGATTTGAACCCGGGACCTCTCGCACCCTAAGCGAGAATCATACCCCTAGACCAACGAGCCATGCCACTAACGCACAAATATTCCCATTAAATACGTTTAAATACAATATCTTATGTAGGTGACAAGAATGACAAAATCTGTTCACATGCAAACGAGATCCATCTATTTCTGGCACAGAAATTGTATTGACGGAAATACACCAAGGAAACAACAAGCTAGAAACGATCTTTCGAGTTTAACCATGTGTGTTTAACTTGTTCGCTTCACAAATATCATTACAAAAGGCAAGGGTTGGGTAGTTGGGTATCTGTTGTTGCCTAAAAAACACGGTCGTGGTAAAAAATAAATAAATAAAGCTACCTTATGCAACTTTACTTTTTTCCTTCATACTTTTGCAGTCTCATTATGAACGAATACACAGGATCTTCATACAGTTGAATGAAGTATGTTGCTACTACTCACAACTTTGAGAAGGTGTCATGTCAGCATCTAGAGCTAGCAAGAAAAGTCGGACTTCTGGTTATAAACTACAAAGTAAAACGCACGTTGGAAGCTGACAGTGACGAGAGTCCAAAACATCTATCTGGATTAGAGCAGTGGTTCTCAACTAGCCGTAGAATACGACTCTCTCATGTCAGAATCATAAAATACATATACGAGAGTCGTATTCTACGACTAGTTCTCAACCTTTTTTAGCTCGACACCCAAAAGAGAGATTTTGTTATTTTTATTTATTCATGCAATTCTTTAGAAAAATCATTGAATTTGTTTTCAATTCATGAAAAATGTATTTTGGAGGGATTAATTTTTTTTGTTTAAATAATAATAATTAAAAATAACATTTTGGAAACAAAAAATAAAGGGATATTCATGACCCATAAAAATGTGTCCACGACCCACAAATGGGTCCCGACTTGCTGTTTGGGAAACAGTGATCTAGCTGGATTAGAGTTGGGAAGACTGTATAGATTTTATTTTGAAACCAAAGTTAATCTATGTCCGATGGAACTGTAGTTTATTTCAGTTCATTCATAAACTGGCGGTAACAGGAAGGAACAGAAGCTGTAGGACGCGTCGCCATGGAGACAGGTCGGCGCAGGGGGAAACGGTAGCTGTGAGTGTTCTAACCAATTCAACTGTAACATCTATTTAACAAATACAACGAAACAATTAAAAAGATAATAATGTGAATCTCGCGGGAATGTTGCGTTCCGATTTGGTTTTGCTGCCTGTCACTGTGTGGGAGATTGAAATAGGCAAAACAATGCTGTGATTTGATTTCCTAAAGAAACGTCTGTCTGTCTTGTCGAGTTGTTGCAGTCAGATGATTCATTCCCACCACAACTGCATGGACAAAATCAGCACGTACAGCCTCAATAACAATTTTAAAACAAAACGAATTTTATAATCTATTTAGCATCTATTTATAATCTAATTAATTTGTTTTGCCTTGGATTAATGTAATGTTTTGGCCTTCAATGACATGTATATCGCTGAAGTGGTTAATGTATGTTTTGTAATAATAATCAACATCTACAAAGTAACTAGTAACTAAAGTTTTCAAATAATTGTAGTGGAGTAAAAGTATAATATATTTGCCTCTGAGATGTAGTAGTGGAGTAGAAGTAAAAATACTTTACACCACTGCTAATAGGTAGGGTAAGGAATGCCTGATATGTTATTATGAGAGGTCATCTGGATTCTTAAAGTAAAGTATCTTTCAGTAGATAATTAAAATCTATCAACTGCATAAAACGTAAATGATTGAATAAAAAAATTACAAGAAATTTAAATGCAGTTTGACACTGAGGCAGTTGTTGTGCACACCACCTGCATGCACCACAATGTCCCACTCAGTCAGTGTTGGGGCCACGGCCCCAGAAGCGTTATCCTTCCTACGTCAGCGGCTCCTGGTGGCTGAGGAGCAGGCTGAAGCTCTTGTCCGAGACATGGGGTCACTTGGAGTCTCCAGAGACCATTTCCCATTACCTATAGAGAGTAAAACCTCCTTCCGACAACCTGTACGGTCCTTGAAGATGCATCGATCCTCAGGGGGAGACACTGGGGGCGAAAGCACTGTGTGGCGACAGTGTGATCCTCTGGTGAGCCGAGTGTGTCACCTGGAGAGCCTCTTGCAGATCCTCAAACTCACCATCTTCCGCCTGGAGACAGAGAGAGACCTGGATCCTTCTCACCCAGGTAATGGCTGCAGGGTTGATTTTAAGCAGAGGCAACAACTATAAGTATTGTACTTTACACCAGAAGGCACTTAGCAAAATGTAATGAATGACAAATGTCTATATATGGAATGGACTATTGCATGTTTGCTCAGAAAGTCTCAGATTGGAACCATTTGCATTTTTGTCATAAGGGGGATCATTAACTTTCTGGGCACTGGAAAAAAAAGGGCATTCCATTTTTTCAGCATGAAAAACGTGACCTTGTGTGTCGCAACATGCTCGACATGGTACGTTCCTAACGGCACATTTTCTTGGGCAGCTCGTCTGAAGGAGCAGCTGGCAGCCCTCCAACAGGAGAACACAAAGGACCAGCGGGCCTCCAGGAGGGAGGTGATGAAGCTACAGGACCAGGTCCGCCAGGCCTGTGAGGAGAGAGATGAGGCTCGCTTAGAGGTGCAGAAGCTTAGTGAGGCCCTGGAGGTGGCCACAGCTACCAAGGTACACCGTACACTTATTATCCAGACTTTTCGCCTGATATATGACAAAGGATTATGTTGCACTATCAATACATTTTGTAGGTAGGCCTACTAGCTTTCTTTTATTTTTTGATAAAACTCCCAAATCACAAACTTGACTTTTTATTGTGTACTGCAGAGTATAGTGGCTATGTTTAATTCTCACAGTATCATTCATGGGTTGCACCACACACATGACTGGGAGACACTCGTCTGTGAGGGTTAAACATGTACCTTGGCAGGCAACACATTTTGCTTACAGTAGCTCATTGCAGTCTTGCAAGGCTGCATAAGTATTTGCTGCGGTTGTTGGCATCGTCAATACAAGCAACTTTGAACTTTTGAACAATCAGAGAAGCAATCCATCATGACATAGAACTATAGCAGAGTCAGTCAGCAAATCAAATTAGCCAAACCCAGTCAGAAGAGTGACAACATCTTCTCCCTCGACAAAGGCCTTCAATCAATTTAATCAAACTCATTTAATCAAACTAATTATGTATCAGCATCCATGCTAACCTCTTGAAGTGCAGCTATTGTTGTCGTTTACAATACAAAGCTGCTCAATTCATCACCAAAATCCTCCCCATTTGATCGATTCTCAGTGGATGTTTTCCAGACAAAAAAAAAAGTCTTGCAAAAACTGAGCTTGTGAGATTTAAGCTGGCAAATGCAAGTCTATAAAACCTGTACATTCAATAGAGTGTTGCCAGGACCTGTAATTTTGACATTAGTCAAAACATAACGTACATCAGAGCCGGCCGTTCCATTAGGCAGAGTAGACAATTCCCTAGGGCGCCACGCGCCATGAGGCTGGGGGGGCATCTACCAAGCCTAGATCTGTTTAAAAACAAAACAACACAACACATCATCATCTGTTTTTACGTCTGGAGACCCCTGTCCAGGACAGGCTTCAGACGCGCCTCCTCAGTAGACTTGGGCTCAGATCTGACCCATTTGATTTGGCGTTAGGAACCTGTTGCGAAAAATAACTCAAATTTGTACGTTTTAAGTATTGGAGAAAATTAAAGTTAGGTGCGCCCCATCAATGCACCCCTCTCTTTCATTTGTTTTTGGTTTCGCCCCGTCATGTGTATCCAGACGGCTCTGCTTTCAGATTCAACAGTGTGGCAGAATCAGAGGACTGTGAGGACTGTGTTTACTGTGTTCTACCTTCTCGTTTTTTCACTCTCTGTGGCAACACGGAGGATGTACAGTATAGACAGGTTTCTTGTTTACAAACATTAGTGGGTATGTGTGCATTCAGGGTGCAAAACCACTAAAAGAAACACGCACGGCTGAGATTAATAAACTGTTAGCTAGAGCCATGAGCTGCAGTATGTGATGGTGATCACGTTACCTCAAGTGTCTCAGACTAAAGATATTAAGGATGCATTCTAGATGATGTAAAGAGTGCCTCGTTCATCCCAAACAGAAAACTATTCATTAATTGCAATGGTACAGTACAGTATACCATACTGTACATGGGCATATGTGCACATGCAACAGCCACCCATGTGAATGGCAACGAGCCAACGACATGCACAATGCTGTCAGCACAGCACATAAGTCACATTTCTTTGACATAAAACTTTCAGAGGTCTTTTAACTCCAGTTGGTTGCCTAGCTAACTTCAGCTAATGTCTGGTTCTAGCCACTGTATAACACTGTAGCGTTTTACTGCATCTACAGTATACAGACTTAGCTCTTCACAGTAACATCGTTGCTGTTGGTCAGAAACCTTGTTATCTCCATATTGCTTCTTTTTTTCCTGATGAAAATGAGGGAAAAAATTACCTATTTCTGATCATGAACAATCCAGCTTTCTCCGCTCATAAGCTTGCCATGGCTTCAAGCTCTGCAATTTGTCTCTGGTAGGCTTTTGAACCTATGTAATTTTCTTTTAGTACTTTGAATAGTTCACCTGACAGCGCTCTCGCCTCCACTGCCCGCAAAGTGCTTCCAAACATTGTATCGCCTTGATTGAGCAATTTTACCTGCTGTGGTACACGTCACAGGCAAAAGACTGACAAAAGACACTGACTGAAGTAGAATAAACCATTCAATTAAAATGGTGGCAATTTGAGATAATCACATATTATGGGAGGAAATCATAAGGTCTTGCTTGACTTGATGAAAAACACAATAATTATGATGTGGGGAAGTTATACACTTTCTGAAGTTAGAGTTCTCCTAACACTATGGACCAGAGCTAGTTGCCCTATTAGGTTATATTATTATTAATAAATAATAGGCTATTGGGGGGGGGGGGGGCACGGTAAAATCCTGCCTAGGGCACCAAATTACGACTGACGTACATGTAGTACCCTTTGTGTTGGCTGATTTAGTTTTTCACTTTCACTTTTAAGGCTGTGCATGCCAAGTGCAAAGTATGGTAGGAAATTGTAAAAGTAGTCGTAAACATATTCATTGTTTTGTCAATCAATTCAATCAATTTTGTTACAGATGGATACAGCTTTGGCTGCTGAAGAACTGAAAATAATCAATGAGCAGATGAGTGAGAAACTATCTGAGGTGATTTGTCTGTCTGTCTGTCTGTCTGTCTGTCTGTCTGTCTGTCTGTCTGTCTGTCTGTCTGTCGTCCAACATCCATCCAGGATCCACTGATGATGATGACAATGAATATGATGATCATCTTTATTAAGTCTTTTCCTTTGGTCAGATGGAACGACAGATGATCCAGGATTCCGCCCTTTCCTTTGAGGCCGTGAAATCTCACAGTGAGCTTCTGCAGCAGCTCGAGGACATGGAGAGAGTGGTGGAGATGGAAAGAAGACAGGTAAATCTAGAAACAAAACTAACAAGGTGTGCATAGATGGGCCACAGCGCCCCCCCCCTTGGCGGACAAATTGCGGACAGAGTGACATACATAGACAGACAGGCAGACAGACATTAAAATAGTTCCGTACAAGAGTGTAGAAGATAATAATAAAACAGTGTTCTGTGACATCCTCTCTGCTTGTGGATATTGCCAGGCCCAGCTGGTGCAAGCAGACTGCCAGGCTCTGCACTTGGAAGGCCAGGTCAGCAGGCACACCCTCCAGGAAGCGCAGGACAAAGCCAGGAGGCTGCAGGAGCACTGCCAGTGGCTCCAAGAGCAGACAGGTCAGAGGCAGCATGGCACCTCGGTACGTACTGTACATTCAGACGCTGAATTGCATTTTGTATTTCTTTTTTTGTTGCTTTTCACAGAGGTGAAGGAATCGCTGGTTTCTGAGTTGAAGGTGAGATCAAGAAAAAGTGATGGCAAAAAAAAGACAACAGAAAGAAAGAATGAAAGTACTTTTAAACAATTATTGAAGTTCAGGAGCACACTGACTCAAGTCTTTTTTATTGGTGCAGTCTTCATCAGTCGTGTATGTGTGTGTGCGTGTGTGTGTGTGTGTGTGTGTGTGTGTGTGTGTGTGTGTGTGTGTGTGTGTGTGTGTGTGTGTGGGGGGGGGGGGTTCAGAGTGTGCGTATGGCCCTTCAGAAACAGCAGAAGGAGAACAGAAAGCTGCTGAAAGATGGTGCTGAACTGAGAGCTGCTGCAGACAAAGTGCAGGTCACTGTTCTTATTTCATCATGAGTCAGGAGATTATATTTGCTCTTAATATTTCCATCATCAACCTTGCCATAAGGGACCCATCACTTCCAGTCACATCCAACTCCTGTTTCCTTGTTTTTCTCTCAGCATTTCCTGCATAAAAAAAGGCCCGATCACATGATGCACTATGTGGTTGTTTTTTATACACAGGCCCTTAATAATCAGTTGGAAAGGCAGTGTTCTGAACTGAGCTGTGCCCTGTGCTCGCTGACTGTGGAGAATGCAAAGCAACAGACGGAACACCAGGCCAGTTTGAAGGTATACAGAAACATGCACACACAAACAAACGCATGCACTGTTAATACAAGCCCGATGAGACAGGCTGAAACAGGTGACTCTCCTTGCACAACAATTAACCACATGAACAGTAGAATCCCTAATCCAGGCATGTCATAATAATAGGTGAACATTTGGCAAAATAGGCAAAAATAGCCAATCTACAAGCTCACAACACACAGTACCTGTTATCGGAGTCATCTATGACCTACGAACTTGGGCAAAAAGTGCACACGCACGCACACAGCACATTCTCTTGTGGTGACCCTGCACTTGTGTGTGTCTTCCAGGCAGAGAGGAATCGTGTGATCAGACGGCTCCAGGAACACGATCTGCTTCTGGAGGCCACCAGACGAAACGTCCAAGCTGAGCTGCAGGGGTCGCTATCGGAAAAGGTTAGCCTGCAGATGGAGCTGTAAGTACCTGCGCCTCCAGGAATGTATTTATTAACAGCCTGAATCCATTTCCATCCAAATCTCAGACCTCTGAACCAATGTGCAAAACAGGCGGAATGAGTGCATTATGTTTTGACATAATTTGCATATTCTCTGATTACATTACATGCACTGATTACCCAGTGATGAAGGCAACTGGAAGCATTTTAATTTCATATTATTAGACAGTACTGTATATAATAGACCCTTCCTCATCATAATTCACAAATTACCCACTTTAATTCTTGGCAAATTATTTTATGGGTCGTTGTCAGCCCGAGGTTGCAGCATGATTCAGCTTTAGCTCCTATCAAAGAAATTATCATATCAATTATGGAGAGCAACAATGACTGTTTAACTGTAACAGCCAAAGGTAGTTAATAAAAAATATACATCTATTTAGTCAAAGAAATTGTCATATCAATTATGGAGAGCAACAATGACTGTTTAACTGTAACGGCCAAAGGTAGTTAATAAAAAATAAACATCTATTTATTTATTTTAAGTAGAGATTGACTGATGCCAGATGTTATGGTCCGATCGATGCTACGACACGTACTGTAGTATGGTGTGTTCTTGTAGATTGTTTATTTTGAAAAATGTTTAAAGTTTTTAAATTTTTGCCTAAAATCACGTGCCCAATATAGGGACACCGGGTTGAAAGTTGTTTAAAATCGCGACACATCGGCTGCATAATTGCAGATACCGATGTTATCCAAAAAAGGTCAAACTATGGCCGATATAGAGCACTGAAGTCTGACATCACTGCCGCTAGAGGGCGCTATCCCCCTGGGTCGCAACGTTATTTTTTTGTATTGGGATCCCCATAGGCAAATCTTAGATGGCGTCATATGAGTGTTCCAGAAATAAACAAATCACCTCAGCAATTTTAATCATATGGATAAGCATCACCAATCAATCGGTGGAAAAGTACTAATTTATCCAATGTCCTTGTTTTCTCCCAACACAGTCAAATGTAACGCAACATCATAAACGACACAGAGTCACATACCTGACAAAATCGCCGGGTTGGTTTGTTTATTTTTCGAACACAGTTCTTATACGACGTGATCTAAGATTTGCCTGTGGGGATTCCAATACATAAAATAACACAGTGGCCCAGGGGTAGTGTGGGAGTGACGTCAGGACTTCTGTACTCTATAACGGCCAAACCGATATATCGATGGGGTTCTATTTGCCATTCAGTAAATGCACTCATGTTGTTTAATAACATACCCTGTGTTAGTCATCATGTGACCAACTGTCCCTCAGGGAAAAGCTAAAGGCGGACCGCACCCATCTGCTGCAGCGTTCGGCTGTTGCCCAGGAGACAGCCGTCACTCAGAGGGAGCTGTTGGAGCGTACCATTAGTAGGCTGCGGGGGGAGCTGAGCACGGCCCAGAAAGAGCAAGGCGTGCTGAGGAAAGACCTGGACGGCTCACAGAGTGAGGTGCGACTTCTACAAAAACAACCTTTCTTTCTTGTGTTCCATTAATCTAACACAGTGGTTCCCAAACCTTTTAGTTCGAGAGACTCAAAAGAGAAATTAGACGTTTGCCCTGGATCCAAACTAGTGAAAATAGCAGATCTAATCTGTTTTTAATTTTAATTGATGAAAAGTTGTGGTTTTGTTTTTGTTTAAACTTTTTTTAATCTTTTGAAATAAGACGTATATCTTTTTAAATGTAGGAAAACGAAAAAAGGGGATATTTACTCGCAGCCCACAAAAATCGGTCCGCGACCCACTGTTTGGGAAACAGTGATCTAACGCATTCTTTTGTCCTCCCTTTGACCACCAGTTGCGTGTGGTTGTCACCAAGTTAGAGGGAGAGAAGAGCGCTCTGGAAAGACGGCTTAGTGAGGCCAAGGTGCGAATGTCAAACGCCAAAACCCCAATACAACATCTCAAGAAATACGTCAACAGTAACTATCAATGTTTTTTACTCTGCTAACTAACCAGTGAACTGACCTCTGCCATGTGATTAACAGCGGGAGGCGGGATATCTGAGCTCAGTCTTACAGCGGCAGGAAGAGGAGAACAGGAGGCTGGCCATCATGGAGCAGCAGCAACAGGTGAGAGAGTCTCTGTGTCTCTGTGTCTCTCTCCCTTGTTGGTCGAGCCACATATTTGAGCCATAATAAAGACACTTAATACTGTGACGTAACTGTACAACCCCGATATGCGCTCGAGGATCGGGACTCCCTCTTTCATTGGTGTGTCGCCCAGGTTGCGCCATTGCACTTCACAAAAACTATGCCTAAACCTAACCTTAACCCTAACCCTATAACCTCACAGAAACTATGCCTAAACCTAACCTTAACCCTAACCCTAACCTCACAGAAATTATGCTTAAACCTAACCTCAAAACCCTGTCCACCTGGGTGAAACACCTTGAAAAGGGGATTACCATTTATGTGAAGAGTTCTAATCGGTTCTCTTCCATGATGTGGAGACATTGGCGCAACAGCCTCTACAGACAATCAGCAATCAGCATATTATGTGGCCTGGCTGTAGGTTGGACTGATTTAGTTATTTTAAATAATTTTTTATGGTTCGTGTATTTTTGTCATTTGGTATGTGATATGGACCTTGAGTCTGAAATAAAGATTGAATTGAATTCACGTCACGTCTGTGCCGCAAAGCCAATGTCCCTGATTGGCTGACTCAACACGTCGGCGTAGCTGATTCATAGCCGAGCTTTGCATAACGTTTGTGCCTCATATCCAGTATAAACGGAACGACCTGAATCGCTTTCGACATGCATGGTCCCAAATAGGCCGGGCGCCGTCCTATTGTTTACATTTTCTGATTTCTTTACATTTTCTTTACATTCTTTCTTTACATGTTCACCTACAGTACAATGTAATTCCCAAAATAGGGAAAGACAAAAAAAACGAAATAGTTCTGTTTTAAAGTTACCGCGTGTGTCCTTGTGTGGCGGGTGCTTCAGGTCGGTGAAGCAGAGGCCTTGCAGGATGTGTCTGGTCCTACAGGGGGCGCTATCGGTCAGACCCTGGACAATGTCCTGGCCTCCCGCACCGGACTGCAGGTCAGCCCCCAGGCCCTGCACCTGCAGCAGGATCTGGGAGGCAGAGAGCAGGAGCTGGACACACTCAGGAGGGACAGGTAGAGATGAGGGTTAAGGGGAGCGCATGCTACCATTTTCGCAACCAGAGTGTGTGTGTGTGTGTGTGTGTGTGTGTGTGTGTGTGTGTGTGTGTGTGTGTGTGTGTGTGTGTGTGTGTGTGTGTGTGTGTGTGTGTGTGTGCGTGCGTGCGTGCGTGCGTGCGTGCGTGCGTGCGTGCGTGCGTGCGTGCGTGCGTGCGTGTGTGTGTAGGCCTGTCACAATTATTACATAATCACTTAATCGCAATTATATCAGATAATCGCAATTTGTTTTTGCATAACATTTTAAAAATGTAACATTTTCAAGAATAGTGTAAATAACAGATCTACAAGCTTGTAGATCGGCTATTTCCACTATTAATGTTTTTTTATGAAGTAATTTAAAATGTATGTTATTTATTTGTCATATCTGCCCCATTCAACTATTGTTTACGAAGCCTAAAAGCCAAACAGAAATAACTTTTTTATTCATAATGTTCCAATGTTCAACGACAGAAACACAATTAAATCGTTAATCTCAATTATTTGAGTGACAATTAATCGTCAAGTAAAATGTCATAATCGTGACAGGCCTATGTGCGTGTGCGTGTGCGTGTGCGTGTGCGTGTGTAAGGAAGACGAAGTGAAAATTTCACATCATAGTTTGTCAGTGACGGCTCCAGATAATTGTGACTGGGGGGAGGTGGATCTTTTAGAGCAGGGACTAATGACTTTTGGCAACAAACAATAATGAATAATACTAATGCGACAAATGAGATTCAATGATCCTACAACACGTAGCAAAGATAATTTATCAGCATTATCCAACATTCAGTAAATAAAAAGTATGATTTTATAGTATGGTTTACATAGAAGTCAGTCAATTGTCTTTCACATATTTATATATTTGATTTGTTTGTTCATCACAATTGGGTTTGTGGGGAGGGGGGCTTAGGCGGGGCTAAGCCTTCACCAGGGGGGCTAAAGCCCCCACCCTAGCCCCCCCCTGGAACCGTCACTGTGGTTTGTGTGTTATGTTTTTGAGTGTGGTGGAGTTCTAGTGTGCTCTACTCTGTGTACCAGACAGCAGGCCCACAGAGGAATCCACAGACACCAGTCAGAGGTGGACAAACTCCAGGACCTCCTCTCATCTGCTCGCTGCAACAACAACAGAGCTGTAAACACAAACACTCACTCTTCACACCCTCACAGCAGAATATTCTTGACCAGTATAATGTGAACTATAGAAACATGCTGAATTGTTATACCTTGTGTAAGATTAAGTTATCATTAGTGTTAAAGTTGCATCTCCTTTGCCTTTAAAACGGTCTGGTTTTGACTGTTTGATTCAGAAATAATTGTAACACAATTCCGTGTAAAAAAAAACGTGCGTGTGCGTGTGCGTGTGCGTGTGCGTGTGCGTGTGCGTGTGTGTGTGTGTGTGTGTGTGTGTGCGTGTGCGTGTGTGCGTGCATGTCCTCTAGCTGGAGTCTTTGAGGAAGGCCTTGGACACAGCCAGGCTGGACAATAGGAAGTTGGCTCAGAGTCTTGAGCAGGCTGTGAGGACCAACGCCAGTCTACAGAACAAACTGGAGCAGACTGGACATCACACACACAGGTAACAGCACAACGCTGTGTGTGTGTGTGTGTGTGTGTGTGTGTGTGTGTGTGTGTGTGTGTGTGTGTGTGTGTGTGTGTGTGTGTGTGTGTGAGTGTGTGTGTGTGTGGGGTGTGTGTGTGTGTGTGTGTGTGTGTGTGTGTGTGTGTGTGTGTGTGTGTGTGTGTGTGTGTGTGTGTGTGTGTGTGTGTGTGTGTGTGTGTGTGTGTGTGTGTGTGTGTGTGTGCACGTCCTGGAGGAAGCTGACATTCCCACCATTGCCCAAAACCAGCTCAGATGCCTGACTCTCACCTCCAAAAACAAGTCCTTTATTCCCAGCTAATTGAAAAGAAACGGCCCCTGGAAGCCAAAATAAGAGGTTTAAGGATAACATTAAGACAATCATGAGGAAGTGCCACATAGACCTTAAATCTTGGGAAGACATGGCAACAGACAGGGCGACCTGGAGAAACCTTGTCTGTGAGGGTGCTGCAGTGTACAATGATGACCTGCACCACGCTGCACAAGACAAGCGCAGACTCAGAAAGGAGAGAGCAACCACCAAACAGGTCCAACCCAAACCCACCACCACTACATTCCCTTGTCCACACTGCACACCAATAATCAGGTCCAGAATCGGCCTCTATGCCCACCTGAAGACCCACAAGAACCAAGAAGTGTGTATGTGTATGTGTGAGTGTGTGTGTGTGTGTGTGGGGTGTGTGTGTGTGTGTGTGTGTGTGTGTGTGTGTGTGTGTGTGTGTGTGTGTGTGTGTGTGTGTGTGTGTGTGTGTGTGTGTGTGTGTGTGTGTGTGTGTGTGTGTGTGTGTGTGCACGTCCTGGAGGAAGCTGACATTCCCACCATTGCCCAAAACAATGGTGTCCCACCATTGCCCAAAACACTGTATCTTTCAGTAGCTCCAGACGACCCCTGCGCTCTAGACCCATTGTTGACCTGTCTGTCCAGTATAAAATGCTGGATGAGTGCTGGATGAGTGAGAACTTTCTTAAGCTAAATGAGGATAAAACAGAAGTTCTCATAATTGGCTCCAGTGAGCAGAGAGAATCAATAACAAGTAGACTTGGTAACCTGGCTGTAGAAAGTAACACCACAGTAAAGAACCTGGGGGTGATTATCGATTCTGAATTGAATTTCAATACACACATTAATCATGTCACCAAGATTGCTTTCTTTCATCTTAGAAATATTGCACGAATTAGAGATTATCTGTCGTTAGACGATGCAAAAACGCTGATCCACGCTTTTGTTTTCTCTCGGCTTGATTACTGCAACGCACTCTACTCTGGCCTGCCAAAGAAAACAACTGACAGATTACAACTTGTTCAAAATGCGGCAGCCAGAATTTTAACTAAAACCAGGATGAGAGAACATATCACTCCAGTTCTAGCTTCACTACACTGGCTCCCGGTTGTTTTTAGGATTGATTTTAAAATTCTTTTAATAGTTTATAAAGCTCTAAATGGTCTGGCACCTTCCTACCTCTCCGACTGCCTAGAGAGATATGTTCCAAACCGGGCCCTCAGGTCTTCAAGTGCTGACCTGCTCGAGGTGCCTACAATGACATATAAAAAATACGGTGAAGCAGCATTCTGCTTTTACGGACCGACAGTGTGGAATAAACTCCCACTACACTTAAGACAGGCAGCCTCTGTCGATAGCTTTAAAGCACAGCTCAAGACCTATTACTTCACTCTTGCTTTTAGCTGATTCTTTGGTTGATTTTTAATTCCTCACTGTATTCCCTATTTTAATGTTGTTTTATGCCTTTGCTTTTGTTTTGTGTGAGTGGAAGAGAAAGTCACGGTAGTTAAAAGACAAGAGTCTGATAACTCCATCCGGAGGATTTAGTGAATTATCCTCTGGGGCATGTCGACACGTGGTGGACCCTCCAGGGCAGATCCTTTTGTCTATGTTTATTCTATATATCTTGTATAACCCCGATATCATTCTCAGGGGTGTACGGTGTGTGGTTTGGATGTGATAAGTTAGCAGATCCCCTGGGCTAGTCCACACGTGGTAAACATGGTGAAAATATATTACTAAGGTGTAATATTACTAAGTGAAAATATATTACTAAGGTGTAATATTGACAATTGTGTGAAGATATATTACTAAGGTACACAAGGTACACATGTAATATTGGCAATTGTGTGTGTTGTAGTTGTGTTGTGGCGAGGGCCACTGCATTTTACTGCATTTTACTGCTTTTATTTTATTTTATTTTATTTTTAGTCTGATAACTCCATCCGGAGGATTTAGTGAATTATCCTCTGGGGCACGTTGACACGTTGTGGACCCTCCAGGGCAGATCCTTTTGTCTATGTTTATTCTATATATCTTGTATAACCCCGATATCATTCTCAGGGGTGTACGGTGTGTGGTTTGGATGTGATAAGTTAGCAGATCCCCTGGGCTAGTCCACACGTGGTAAACATGGTGAAAATATATTACTAAGGTGTAATATTACTAAGTGAAAATATATTACTAAGGTGTAATATTGACAATTGTGTGAAGATATATTACTAAGGTACACAAGGTACACATGTAATATTGGCAATTGTGTGAAGTGTGGATATTTCTTTAGCTGTGTTGTAGAGGACAGTGGCCACTACATTTAAGTTATATCCATTTGTGTTGTAGTTGTGTAGTGGCGAGGGCCACTGCATTTTACTGCATTTTACTGCTTTTATTTTATTTTATTTTATTTTTGTTTTCTTTGGTTCTAACTGTAATTGTATCCTTGCTCTGTAAAGCACTTTGAGCTGCATTTCATGTCATGAAAGGTGCTATACAAATAAAGTTTATTATTATTATTATTATTATGTCAGAATCAACCTTATTGTCACATCACATGTGGGTGAAATTTGTTTTTGTGCAAGCTCCATCGTCTTCGTAATTTTCAGAAGAGAGAAAAGAAAAGAAGAGGGCGGGAGGCAGGGAGAGCGAGGGGGAAAAAATGTGAGCAAGGCGAGGTATGCCATGCTATGCTAGCTGTATCATAGTTTATAAATTCATAATTTCCCTTTCAAAAGAACAAGTTGACCGCACTTAAGTTGTACGTTGGCTCAGCTAATGGTCCAGAGGTTGCAACTTGTGTGCCTGTGTGTGTGTGTGTGTGTGTGTGTGTGTGTGTGTGTGTGTGTGTGTGTGTGTGTGTGTGTGTGTGTGTGTGTGTGTGTGTGTGTGTGTGTTGTCCGTCAGAGGGGAAGAGCTGCATGAGGCTCGGACAAAGATCAGTCATTTATCTGAGCAGTTGGAGACCCTGCAGCGTCAGATGACAAAAGACAAGGAGGCTTCCAGGAGGACACTGCACAGAGAAATCTCAGAGGTAACAACACAGGATTATAATACAAATAGGGACATCAGGTTAAAAACCGTAAAATCTCGGGACACATCGGCTGCATAATTGCCGTCAATACTGATGCCATCAAATAATGGCCGATATATCGACCATACTGATATACAGTATCAGTCAGACTCTACTTTTAGTATCATCTGTCCTGTTTTACAGCACGCCTTGTTCCCTCGTTCTTTATTCTCTATGTCATTGAGTACGTTAGTTGTGTTATTATGAGAGCCAGACAGTTTTGTAGTGTTAGAGGGCATTAAAGGTACACTATCATCATTTTCAACACCATCTCTCTATATTTGTTGTAGGGTTAATGTTCCATTAGCAGCTATACAACTGAGCAGCATTCTGTTAAGCACTGACACATTTTTGCTGAAAAGTTTATTTCAGTGCTATCACTACGATCTGTGAAAGTGAAACTGTTTTAGCCGCAACCCTCAGTGGCCCAAACTGACACTGAGTGTCAGTTTAAGGAGTTTGTTTTGAGACAGTGTATATACCCCCCTCCCCCTGAATCTGTCTTTGACTCTTTACTGTTTCCAGCTGAAAAGGTCTCTTGAGGATTCGTCTAACAGGTCAGGTGACATGTCCAAGTCCAATCGGGTGCTGCGAAGGCGGGTGTCTGAGCTGGAGAAGCTGGTGTCCAATCAGAAAGCTCGTATCAGGTTGCAGAAGAGCCAGCTGAGGCAGCACCTGGAGAACAGAGGCACTCTAGATGTTAGTCAGAATATCGAGGTAATGCTGTTACTTCACTATGTACATGTGTTATGCTTAATTTATTTATACTTTGTTGTACGACGGTACCACACTCTGAATTTGGCAGAGGATATTTTTTCCGGCGCACGACACAGTTGTATGACAAAGTATTTACTCAACCACTGGCTGAAGACCCAGAAGTGCAGTGCGAGACATTTCTCTCAGGGTTAATCTAAAAATGAATGCCTAAGAGCGTGCACATCCAAAACTGAACCACAACTTGAAACAAAAAGAGAACTACTCTTTATCAGACGATGAAGATTGTGCCGCTCAGAATGTCACATGCCACATGTCACATACATAAAATGTATTGTGAATGGGAGCTAAACACAAACAACATGGACTGAGCGAAATAAATATGTGAATGGAAAAGAAAGTGGGGGAAATCATCTCTTATCTCTGTGGTTATTTTGGCTTGAGACAAGGCTGTAAAAAGCACTATAACCCCCAAACTGTGCCCTACATGAGATAGAAAATGACCTCTCGCTCAATGGCATCTCGACTCATTAAGTGTTACAGCCCCACTCCATCTTCCCAGCCCCCCAAAAACAACAGGAACCAAAGCACCAAAGACTACCTATGCAAATGACCTACCTATGCAAATGAAAGTAAATCAGAGACAAAAACTGGCCTAACTCCTAACAAAAACAAGCAGTGTGCAAAACAGTGCTCAACGACAAACTGTTGACTGGCAGTGTGGCTGGCAGGGGAGAGGAAAGCCCGCGGGAGCTGGGTAAAACTGGCCATAACTTGGAAGCAGGCTGTGCACTTGGCATGCTGAAGTGCATCAGGCTGTCTAGCAAATGGTGACATGGCTGAAATAATTCCAGTCGATGCCAGTTCACCCGCCTGCCCTAATGGATGTTACCTTGCTTTGCACTTCAGGTAGACGGCACCATTGCACCACTATCCACACTGGAGAGTGAGAACTTTGTGTGTGTGGAGCCCAGGCATCACAGCAAGGTCTTTGAGAGCCAAACAGTATTCACTTAAAAATGCTTCTCTGCTGTGGGGGACAGGAGTGCTCCTGTCATCCTAATGTACTCGCCTCCATTAGCTCTTAATTTGAGGCAATGGGCCAATCCTAATGTCCACTATTATGGACTCAGGCTTAAAAGCGCTTTCACGTGAAGTCCATGAGGGCTGTCACACTGTCAAATCATCAAATACATCAGGGCTCTGAGAGACCCCTTTATCCACCCTTTCCACATGTCTGTCACATATAGACCATACATAAGTTAAGTCACATGCAACCGTGTGTGTGTGTGTGTGTGTGTGTGTGTGTGTGTGTGTGTGTGTGTGTGTGTGTGTGTGTGTGTGTGTGTGTGTGTGTGTGCGGCTGCGCGCGCATGTGCATGAAGTCTGTAAGCTTCCTGTCTCCTGACTCTTGGTACCCTAACTAAAACTGCAACAACCCACCTTTCATCTCACAATCTCTTTAATCATTATAATTTTCTTATCGTACCTTGACTTCCCCTCTGAATGTCTGAAACATTGTGTTAGTGAATAGTGAGTAAGTCATGTCATCTTGACAGAAAACGGAGGAGAGCTACAGGAAGCTGCAGCGGGATGAAGACGAGGCCATAAGGAAGCTGCATGATGCCAGGATGGAGTCACAGCAGGTAGGACGGATCTACACAACATCAGCTTATTAACACTCCTTCTCTCCTCTCCTCTCCTCTCCTCTCCTCTCCTCTACCCCCCCCCCCCACAACACACACCTCTCCATGACTCTCCTCCACTCTTCTCAAGGCCCAGACGCATCAAACTGACGTTGCCATGACCACTAGACATCGGTTGTAAAGGTGTTTAAAAGTCGCTGTGTGCTGTGTTCGTCTACATTGTGTTTAACACCGACTCTCTCACTCTCTGTCTCTCACACACCCACACTGTTACGACCTTAATGTAGTCTAGAGGTTAAACAGGGGTAACACTACTATACTGTAAGTACCACAAACAAAAACATAACGGAAATGTGTTCATTTATTACCAACTGAAGTTAGGATTACAGAAACTAATAGGAAACAAAATAAGGAAAGCATCAATCTTACATGTGGAATTAAACTACATCAACCCAAACAAAAATATCTAACCTCCCTAACTAAACATAAACAAAGTCAAACAGGGGGATTAAAAGAAAGGGCAGCACGGGGGCTTCCGGTTTGATAGGAAGCATGTAGGACGCGCCTCGCAGCGGCTCCGCCTGAATGTGACTGTAAAGTTATTTTTTTGCACTACCTAACTTTTTTGACCGACACAAATCTTCATTAGTACCTTTTTTCTCCTTTTGATACATTATTTTTCATCCAAAAACAAGCAACAATGGCTGATAAGAGCCGTAAACAGCGCACCGAGCGTGCTAAACCTCAGACGCCGTCTTCTCCAGAGGAAAGTGGGGACGCCAGGGCGGTGGCGGAGCTAAGTGCTAACGAAGCTATGCTGCAGAGCATCAAAGTAATGATGGACGAACTACGTTCGGACATTATTTCCAAATTTGACTCCATCGTCGCGGAAACTGTCAAGAGAGAGCTGAGTGTGGCTCTGAAGCCGATGGAGACTAAAATAGAGGCACAAAGCCAATCCATTGTGGAACTGGAGCGCTCGGCGACGGACCAAGACGGCACGGTGACTCACCTACAGGCTACTGTGGCCATGCTAACCGAGCTGGTCCAATCTCTCTCCCAGAAATGTGAGCAGCTGGAGAGTCGCAGTCGCTGGCAGAACGTCAGGTTGGTGGGCCTGCCTGAAGGTTCGGAAGGTTCGCGACCCACTGAGACCGTGGCGAAAATCCTGAAAGATCTGCTAGCTCTGGACGACCTACCCGTCCTGGACAGATGTCATCGCAGCCTACGGGCCCGGCCTAAAGACGGCGAAAATCCTCGCCCTCTCATCATGAGAGTGAATATGTTTCAGATCCGGAACCTGATTCTACGCCGGGCCGGGGAGTGCTCGCCTCTCTCATACAACGGTAAGAAGCTGTCGATCTTCCCTGACTTCACCCAGGCTGTGCTTAAGAAGAGGGCCTTGTTTGCAGCCGTGAAAAAAGAATTACACTCATGTCCTGGCGTGAAGTTTGGGTTAATGTATCCCGCTGTGTTGCGCATCACACTAACCGACGGCCAAACACGCAGGTTCGAAGACCCAGATCAGGCGATGGACTTTGTTGCAAAGACTCTTAAAAAATGTGTTGTTCCTGACGATGTGGAATAGCTAGTTAGCTGTTTGGCTAAGCTAACGGGCTAGGCTAATTGCTAGTTAGCCGCTAACTAGCCGTCTTGAGAAGGACTACAATTCCCAATCGTTATGTGTGTGATGTCATCGAGGTTAACTCTTAAGAACTACTTCCGGTCCAACCGGAAAGACTATGGTCGTAGACACTTCATTTCCCAAACGCCTCGGGCGTCGGAGCCGCGAGTACCGGACTACATTCTTTAATCGCCAAAAAGACTACGTTTACCTGGCACCTCGGGTGCCGTGACCGGAAGGACTACATATTTACATTGATTACGTTTCCCATGTGCCTCGGGTGCATTCATCACAAGTGAGTTGCCTCGGTAACGGTTGGATGGTTGTGAGGAGGCCTGACTTCTCTCTTATGCTTTCTCTCCCCCCTTTCTTTTCGTTATGTTCTCTCTTGGCTTGTACATGCAGGTTAAATGTTTAAGGACTGATGTATTATATAATTTTTAAGATAATATTAAGGGGGGGGGGGGGTGGTATTATAATTTTTATTTTTATTTTTTACGTCTCCTTCTCAAAGACGGTTACAATAGTTTTGGTTTCGTCATTGTTGTTGTTTAAATAATATTTGATATTTAATATTAATAATTTTATTTTTTCAAAATGTTTTTTATTTTTTTCAAAATTCAAAATATAAATAAAATTAAAAAAAAAAAAAAAAAAAAAGTTTATTTTTTATTTTATTTTCAAATTTTTATTTTTTTCAAATTTTTATTTTTTTTCAAACTTCTATTTTATTCAAAAAAAAAAGAAAAAAAAGAAAAGGATCAAAAAATCTACCTCTTTGTGGTTGCTGTGGATAGGCCATCTATGTATGGTTGTGTCGCCTATATTATTGTTTGTATGCTTATTTTATTTTTGCTTCTGACATTGCATGGATGACATTCCATAGCTGCTATTGAGTGATGCACCTGTCCTTTTATTTAGTTTGTTTTTTATGGTTATGATGGAAATAACTTCTACTGCGGACAGTGGTTTAATGGTGTAACTCATGTGCACTTTTTGATGGTCTTGTTTCTGATGTGTTTTGGTGTTAAATACCTCTTTTGTTTTTTACACGAAAGATTTGGGTTGGTTGTACGGATTATAGGTATACTAATGTGCATTTTTTATTTTGTATTTTTTCATTTATTGTCACATTCTCTTTGGAGTTTACGCTTAGGTAGCTTGAGTAAGGTGGGCTACTATGTTGTGTAACAAGGTTTTCGTAGTATTAGGGGTGGGGGGCGCGCATCTCTTTCGGGGGGTTGCTTCTGCCGTGTTTGTGGGGTGGTTTGTGGGTGGGGGGGGTGTATATGTGTTTTTGTTTTTCGTTTGTTCCTTTTTTCATCAGTCTAACATTGATCTTGTGATTCGTTGCAGTGCTGTGCCCTCGGTATACATAGCATTCCGCTGGTTTAATTATGGCCCAGGTTAATTTAATGACAAGGTCTGGTGGGGGTGAAATTCGATTCACTAGCTTTAATTGTAAGGGGCTCAACAATCCTATAAAGCGCAGTAAGGTGTTGCATCATGTTAACCAGTTGGGAGCACATGTCATTTTTTTACAGGAAACCCATCTCAAGGCTTCTGACCATTTGAAACTTAAGAGGAGTTGGGTTGGGCAGATCTATCATTCCTCTTTCTCAGGCAAAGCAAGAGGTGCAGCTATTTTGTTACATAAGTCTGTTCCCTTTCAGCTTTCAAATGTTACCTCCGATCCTAATGGTAGATTTGTGATCGTTACTGGACAAATTCATAACACTCGGGTAGCCTTGGCTAATGTTTATGCTCCCAACTGTGATGATGATGCCTTCTTTAAACGCCTTTTCTCCAAGTTACCTGATATGTCCTCACACTATCTGATATTAGGTGGTGACTTCAACTGCTGGCTTTGTCCTCGGCTGGATCGTTCGTCTACTAAGGTCTGTGCACCTTCAAGGTCCTCTAGAGTAATACAATCCTTCATGTCTGAATTTGCGGTGTCAGATGCCTGGCGTTTTTTCAACCCCTCTAAAAGAGAATACTCTTTTTTCTCTCATGTTCATCACACCTTCACCCGTATAGATTTCTTTCTGGTGGACGACAGGTTACTCTCAGATGTGTCTGCGTGTAAATATGATGCTATCGTTATATCTGATCATGCGCCCGTTTCCATGAATGTGTTCTTTAAGAACTTTACAACTACACGAGCACCTTGGCGTCTTAATACTCGTCTGCTCACTAGCGAGGGTTTTGTCGATTTTGTCTCCAAACAAATAGATTTTTTTCTAAGCTTCAACAGAACACCTGATGTTTCAGCCTCTTTACTATGGGAAAGCCTAAAGGCATATATTCGGGGGGAGATAATCTCATATGCTAGATTTGAGGAGAGATGTCGAAAGGATAAATTGGTTAATTTGTCTCAACGTATATCTCAGATTGATGCTGTTTACGCTGTCTCTCCTTCTCCAGAGCTTTATAGGGAGCGTCTTACCTTACAAGCAGAATACAATGTTCTCACTACAAATCGTACCACTGAACTTCTAATTCAGACAAGATCCAGGTTTTTCGAACAGGGGGATAAGGCTAGTAAACTGTTGGCACATCAACTACGGCAAATTTCGACCTCCAACCTAATCCCCCAAATTCGGTCCAATTCAGGCATTACTACCAAACCATTAGAAATCAATAACGTTTTTAAGGAGTTCTACGCCACTTTATATTCTTCAGACCAGGTCTCTGACACTGCCTTTGATGCTTTTTTTGATAATCTAGACTTTCCCACCATTGAGCAACCTGTAGTTGAGGAAATGGAGAGGCCAATCACTCTGGCAGAGCTCAGTGCAGCCGCATCGAGCCTACAGAGTGGGAAGTGTCCGGGTCCTGATGGCTTCTGGATGGCTTCTTTCACAAATTAGGCCCGCTACTGTTGGACATGTTTAATGAAGCGCTCGAACTTGGGTGTCTTCCCCAGACTCTTAGCCAGGCCTCCATTTCCCTTCTTTTGAAAAAAGGCAAAGATCCTCTTGAGTGTACCTCCTATCGCCCAATAAGCTTATTGAATGTGGACTTTAAATTGATATCAAAATTGCTGGCATCACGCCTGGAATCTATTCTCCCTTCAATTATCTCTCCAGATCAAACTGGATTCATTCGCAACAGGCATTCATTCTCTAACCTCAGGCAGCTGTTTAACACCATTTATAACTCCTCCCCCCCCAACACTCAAGAGGCTTTGATATCATTGGACGCCGAGAAGGCATTTGATAGAGTGGAGTGGAATTATCTATTTCATACCTTGGGGCAGTTTGGTTTTGGTGAGCGCTTTACTTCCTGGGTTAAGCTGCTCTACTCATCTCCACTAGCTTCGGTTAAGACAAACAATGTTCAATCTGAGTATTTTCACCTTCACCGATCCACCAGACAGGGCTGTCCCCTGAGTCCATTGTTATTCGCACTCGCCATCGAACCACTTTCGATAGCACTTAGAGCTAACCCGCTCATTACTGGCATAGCTAGATATGGTTGCGAGTTGAAGGTTTCTCTCTATGCTGATGATCTTCTCTTGTATGTTTCCAACTTGCCTGTTTCGGTCCCTGCTGCCCTGGCTACTCTTAAATCTTTTGGTCAAATATCAGGGTACAAACTGAACCTGGATAAAAGTGAAATATTTCCCATTAATAATGCGGCTAGAAACTATCCACTACATAATTTTCCCTTTAGAATTGCTCAGGATGGGTTTACTTACCTTGGAATACATGTCTCGCGGGAGTATGAGGATCTCCATAAGACAAACTTTGCTCCCTTACTGACAAGAGTCAAGGCAGACTTCGACCGATGGTCTTTACTTAATCTATCCCTAGCTGCACGAATCAACTCGGTTAAGATGAATATTCTCCCTCGGTTTTCTTATCTGTTTCAATGTATTCCCCTTTTTCTCCCCCAGACCTTTTTCAGTAAGTTAGATAGCATGATCTCTGAGTTTATCTGGGATAAGAAAGTACCGAGGTTGCGTAAACAATACTTACAGAGACCCAAATCTCTTGGAGGAATGGCTCTACCTAATTTCAGGTTTTATTATTGGTCTGCCAATATTAGAATTCTAAAATATTGGATTCAATATGAAACCTTTGATCCCCCCTCAACGTGGTTGGTCATGGAGTCAAATTCGGCTGGACCCGTGACATTGAGTGCTTTAGCACACTCCCCTATTCTTTCCTCTACCTCTCCATACACTAAGAACGTTTTTTTTTTGTACCTGTCCTGTATGTCCTGGGGTGATAATTTAATGTGATAATTGTACTTTTATATTTTATTGGTTGCATTAAGGAGCTTTTTTATGCACCTGAGCATTTGTATTTAATGCTGAATCCTGCTGTGAAAAACCCAATAAACAAAGTTTAAAAAAGAAAAAAAAAAAAAGAAAGGGCAGCACACCCCTACCAGACTCTCGTCTTCACTTTAAGTACACAGCATAAAAATATATGGAACACAGCCTACAGACAACAGGAATGAATACTATGATGTTCTTCTCAGGCCTTTATGCTGGCTGGTTATTGAGGAATGAGGCCCAGGTGTGTCTCCAGACTCCACGCCACTCTCCAATCAGCATGGGGCACTGAAAACACTGAACAGAGAGGGTTAAAGCACAGACGGCGGCCCCATAGGACCGTAACACGCCCGCCCGCCCGCCCGCCCACCCACACACACACACACACACACACACACACACACACACATTCTCTACCTCGTTCTATCTTAGCAATGGTGACAGGTGCTTATCAACGGACCGTGTCACAGTCTTAACCCTTTTAGCCTTATAGTCCAGTCTAATAATTATGGATGTGCCTTGACCAAACACCATCTCCATTCTAGATAACTGTGGGTCTGAACGAGACCCTGAGCTGTGTCCAGTCAGAGTGTGACGGAAGCCAAGAATGCTGGAACCAGAACTCCGGGCAGCATGATCCTACACCCACTTACTGCAAGTATGACTCACAGGTGCTTATCTCGTCTCTAACGTAGTCTTATCCCTAAATGACCTCATCCACTGATTTTCCTTTCTGTGTTTGTTGCTAAAGGTTGTATTTTGGTCATAACCATAGTTTTTTGTTTTGTTTTTGTCATTTTAGCTAGTCGTAAAAAAAGAGTTTTCCTTAAAAGCTCCTATTCATTCAGCCGAGTGGATACAAGCGCACAGAGGCATTGATCTAGTAAATTAAACATATTCAGCAATTTAGCCCCAGAGTGTTTGAGCATTCACTGAGCGAGACCCTCTCTCATAGGACAAAGAGTTTTAGCCCATCATGATCTTATCAAATATTTAAGTCCTCAGCGGCTTTCATAAAGCCGCTTAGCTCTAAAAGCACTGCTGGCTGAGTGTTTGTCCCCTGTGAGGCTTTTTATGAGCGGGGGATATTTTCAATTGCAGAGTGGATCTACTGCCAGTCCCAAATGAATGCATGTGGCGTAGATTGTTTGGAGAGGGAGCGCACACGGCCGGAATGCATAATGAGTTCTATCGAGCCGTTCCACTTCACAACGGACAGCCGGGGCTTTTTTGAATTGCGGTTTAGTTCCACACAAGCATCATAAAACATAATTTATAAATCATACTCGGCCGCAGCAGAAAGACATAACAGAAGGTCACGCACCCGGGCCTGTGAATGTGTTTTGCGTCGTTGGAAGACGTTGCCCCTCGGCTACGGTTAACTGACCTCAGTGTGTGTCATCTTCTGTTCAATAATGATAATGAAGTTGTTGGCGCTGTCGTAGCCTACGGAGGCGGACCAAACAGGAGCCGACAGAGCGGAAGGGAAGCGGCTCTACTGTTTGACAAACAGATTTGCCTCCAGGTGACAGTTATTACATCCACCAAGCAAATCCCTGTGATTCACACCCGCTGGGATTACTATGTAAGGGGGGTTAGAGATGGATTAATCCCGCCTGAACTAATTAGACTGCGCTGTAAGTTAAGGAACTGGGGTCAGGTTGATAAAGAATTATTAGCCTGTTGATGGGGGGCTAATATTCTTTTTATATCCATCCCACAATGCAAAGCAGCTCATATCGGCTTGTACTCTAGTGCAAGAGTTCCCAAATGTTTCATGCCAGGGACCCTCAAATAGCCATAGCCCATGGCTGTGGCCCCCCTATAGTGAAATGGCTTCAGATCATTTTTTAAATGGCAAAAATAGCCGCTCTACAAGCTCACATTGCGACATGACATGAGCTTGTAGATGTGCTATTCTCGAAATACTTCTCAGATTTGGAAACATTTTGACGATGACATGACCAAAATACTCACACCACAATAATCTTATGAATTGTAATAAACATGTAAGTGTATACGTAGACACACACGTTGATTATATATGTATGTATATATGTATGTATATATGTATTTCTATATCTATATCTATATATCTATATCTATATCTATATCTATATCTATATCTATATATATATATATATAATATTATTATTATTATATGTTTTTTTCTTAATCTTTAGTTTTCCTATCTTTTCCAATTGCCTCCTCTGGTGGTGGCGGCCCTCTCTTTGAAAACCACTGCTCTAGTGCAGTCTGAGACTTGACGTCAGGCATGGTTGTACATTGCACCACAGGATTGGCCATGCAGGGAAGGGCCCAACGGACACGTTTTGGTTCAGTTTCCCTGCCATCTTCACGCGCCTGGTCCATTAGGAGACGATCCAGATCTCCTGTGCTTGCTGAGGATTGTCGTCGGGTTAATACATGAGGTGTGTGATTCTTGTCCTCAGGCACTGGGAGAAGGTGAGCCAGAGTGGGAGAGATGGACGTCCATCATCCAACGCTGGGAGGCAAAGAGAGAGCTGTCCCGCATCGCCGGCTGTTACAGGCCTGGACGCACACAGCTGCTCACGCAATCACCCTGATGCGGCTGGCTGGACGCACGCGCACACACACGGTTTTATTTCCAATAAAACCGGGACCCCCACAAGTCATGTTTTCCAAGCTACCGACCGTACCACGAACTCCGGGGAGATTCACACACACAACATAACACAGTCACACACTAGTGATTCCACGTATTTATTCCAAACACTAAACACCAACAGATAGGAGATAGCAACCACATACAACCCAGCAGCTGTAGGTCAGAGGACTGTGTGTGCGTGAGAGAGATAGTTGAAAATGACGTACTGAATGTCGACCAGAGTGGTTTGTGGTTTTGAACACTGTGGGGGGAACATGCGCTCTCATCAAATTGTACAATCATCGTATCGGCAATGGTTTCCAGCTGCACAAAAATAGCAATGTTTTGTACCAGCAGAGTCTGTATACAAAAGTAAAATCTTCAAATAGCACTGTACAAATGTATGTAGTGTAGTCAACGGTTGGCACACATTATGTACAGAATTGATTTTTTTGTTTGCCAGTGAATGGGAGCAGGGGAAATTACCATTCCCTTTCAGATTACTCAGTTCTCGTGTAGTTTGTCTGGGGTTAATGAGAGTTCATGGGAGAATGCAGGAAAATTAGTAAGTAATCTGGTTGAAGGGGGACTTCGATTTCCAATAAAACTGGGGCCCACAAGTCATGCTTCCAGGCTTCCAACCATACCAGGAACTACAGAGTGAAAAACAGCCGTGCGGTCGGGTACTCTAGATCAAAGGTTCAGTAACTTTTCAAAGTCCACTGGTGATGAATCTGTCAGTTCATCACTGTATCCAAAAGGAGTTGAGTGTAAGAGACAGACAGGCAGACAACACCCTCCCTTTAGCATTTTGTGGCGTCATTACTTGCTACAAATCCTGAGGTAAAAGATCACAATGGAGTCACCTGTTTAAAAACAAACAAAACATGACAGATCTTAAAAACCGTACAAACATTCACAGTATTTAGATGTCGGTGCAGAAAGACGTGGACATTTCACTACCAGTGACCATTCCTCTTTTAACCACAAGAGGACAACGTTGCAACACAATGTCAGTTCCCAAAATAAAAACACTCTATAATGTTGGCAGGCAGAGGAGTGGTACTGACTCCAGTTCATTGTAAATCCATCTTTGTCCATCTTCATTTAGACAGGAACATTTCCTCAAGTCCTCTCTGTCTCTTGTGTCCTTCAGTCCAGGGACGCTTATTTGCTTCCAATCCATATTCTGTTTTAGATAAGCAAGTTGACCGCTCCATATTTGAGCTTATGCCACATACCACCATAATAATAATAGTAGTAATAATAATATTTGAAACGTATAATTTAATATAAGACGCTTATGGAACTTATACGCACAATGTCTACATAATTTGAGATACAAAAATAGATGATTTGAAAATAAATGCTAATCTAAACATAGGCAAATATTTATAATCAAATGGCATGTAAATTTAACATTTGATAATAATGCTTGCTAACTGTGTTTCCTACTGACCAATAATATTAAATAAAGATTGCTCTCAGTCTTGTACGTGTGGGAAATGAGGAGTTAGGTGCTACAGTGTGTACAGTATGCACATCCAGCACGGAGATGAAACAGGATGAAAAACTAAAGACAGAACAGGTCATCTGAGACAGGAAGTGGACGAAGAGGAGGCTGTGAAGGTGTCAAAGATCAGCCCAGGCGTGATCCAGGGTGCAGAGGTCACCATACGGAGCACTTGTCCACAGGGTGCATGGGGGACCCTTTGGGGCAGTGGAACACACGGGCAAACTCATCAAACTGAGACACGCTGCCAATCACCCTGCAGGAGACAATGAACACATTTTACTGTGGAGAAACATAGCAGGGCAGGGCGATGTGTGAGGTGTGTAGACCATTGATTCTCAAAGTGGGGTCCGGGGACTCCCAGGGGTCCTTGGGGGGGATACCAGGGGGTCCAGAGCAAAATGTGTTAATAAATGAGAGCGAAATGAGAGCGAAATAAACCCAATGTCTTTTAAATGAGAGCGAAAAATAACCAATGTCTATTAAATGAGAGCGTAATAAACGCAATGTCTATTAAATGAGACCGAAAAATACCCAATGTCTAAATAGCATTTAGTTATTATTTTACCTTCTGTCTATGTCCTGTGACCCTAACCATCTTTGTGTTTTCCTATGATTTCTCAAATTATTTGAATTCATGTGAATGTACAGTATAAATGCTGTAATTAAGCATGATGCAGGCATGTTCATGTGTTTAGCTAATGTCAAGCCCAAGTTCTAGCTCCATAACAGCCGACTGTCTGTGCTGTAAGTAGAGTGCTTGCATTCAGCAACCTTTCCCACACCTTTCATCAGACTGATCCACTGACTTATAGTCAGTCTATGGTAGTCAGGACAGTGTGTACTGGCTGCTTAATAAGAAGGTGAGAACAGGATTAAGCTGATTCCATTAACTGCAAATGAGAGAGCAACACTTTTTTAATTTGAGCACACAAATTAATTCAAGGGCACTAATTATCAAATTACTCACTGACACCAAACAACTTTCCAAAGCAAAATGTGAATATTAAAGTCAGATAAAATGTATAATTTTAATCAACCATTAGCATCCCTCCTGCCCACATTTTATGAACATCTCTGAGCACAGACGGAAATTCATACAGTAGGTGGAACAAAAGCTGTGTATATTGCTTATAATGAGGCAAATTTAGCTTTTAACATTTCTGTTAAATATTGTAACATTCATTTACAGCTCTCATGCAGATTTGACGAGCTCTTGATAATAGATAGGGTTTCCATGACTACCACCTGTACATGGAAAAGTGCAATGTGACAGCCTTGTAAGCTGTAATTTTGTGTGTGTGTGTGTGTGTGTGTGTGTGTGTGTGTGTGTGTGTGTGTGTGTGTGTGTGTGTGTGTGTGTGTGTGTGTGTGCGTGTGTAGGTTTGCTCCAGCCTAACTATAGTAATTGCAGTAGTTATATTAATTAATTCTAATGTCCTGTGTTTGCGCGTGCGTGCGTGCGTGCGTGCATGCATGCGTACGTACGTATGTATGTGCGTGTGTGCGTGCGTGTACCTATAGTGCTCTGGTGCATGTTTGTCGGTTAGCAGCTGCAGGTAGATAGACTGAGATCTCCTCTTCATGCACCAGTTCTGATGAGACAGAGAACAATCAATCGGCCATTAAACACCTCCATTCATCTGCTGTTGATCTGCTGCATCATGGAACACAGTCAGAGCTGGTACCTGTGCAAAGGCAATGAAGAGGAGCTGCTCATGGGTGTATTTAAGGCCGGGCAGGGGTCTCTCTGGACCATGTTCCCTCACCCACTTCTGATATGCCTGGAGAGAGAGAGAGAGAGAGAGAGAGAGAGAGAGAGAGAGAGAGAGAGAGAGAGAGAGAGAATGGACAAACGCAAATCATGAAGGGACAGAACACCAAAAAATTCAGATGCATTCTCACTTCTCAGAAATGTGTCACGTTGTGAGCTTGTAGTATTTTTGGTGAGGATATTTTGTGCAGAGGGGGGGGGGGGGTGGGGGGGGAGGTGGGCCTAGTGTAGACCCCTGGAGGACTCAGATAAACACGTTAAATAGGATTTAAGTGGTTAAATGTGGCACTCCACCACTGTAGTCTAGTTTGGTAAACACGTGCACTAGCACCGAACAGATGGTTCTCATGAGATGTTATACTTACGTAGTAAGACAGCTTGAGACCTCCCATGTCAGCTATGTTCTCACCCAGAGTCAGACGACCATTCACCTGAACATAGGGGGAGAAGGAAAAGCACCAATAATGTTAATTACACTCCACTTTTACTCTAGACATAGGATTTTGAGGAGCTGCGTGCGTGCGTGCGTGCGTGCGTGAGTGCGTGCGTGCGTGCGTGCGTGTGTTGCATGTAACCCACCATCTGGTTGTACACGGTGAAGTTGTCGTACAGCTTGACGATGCACTCCGCTCTCTTCTGGAACTTCCTGTACGAGTCCTCCGTCCACCACTGCTTGAGGTTGCCGTGGCGATCGTACTGACCCCCTAGGGACATGAACCATTGCATCACTAAGATGAGGAGCAAGAGGCGGGTCCATGGTTAGGATGATGACAGGGTGGAACATCACATACTAAAACAGCTGCTCTGTGACATTCTGTTTCAGCCAGTCAGTGATCAGTCACCACGCCGTGAGGATATTGCAAGTGGGCCCCTTAAAGTGGGCTTAACTTAAAGTATACAACCTTAGCTCCATTGCTCCAAACCAGAACACAATCGATTGATGGCTCATTAAAATAAACATGCTCTGAGAATGCATGTGGCCCATCCTCCATCTGACCACTTAACACAGCTGCCGTGTTAAGTGGTCGGATGGGTGGGCCGCGGAACACTTTCAATGGGCCCGCATCCAGAAAAGGTTGGGAACCACTGGTTTAAGTTGTTTGCAAACCGTGGGATTTGGACTCACAAGGACTTGAATTATGCACATTAAATCCCAGGCAGTTCTCTTCTCAGGGAAGAATTCAAATGATTCTATTCACACTTACTGTTAAGAAGATTCCCCCAACCCTAAGTTTAGTAGTATTGTTTCAGTTTTTTCCTCTAAATGGACCCTTTGTTTTCACCTCAATCTGTGCTGAGTGCACAGCAGTTAATTGGTCATTCAGTTGCACCTGCTGCTGATTTGATTTGTAATCCCATGCACCTGTATAAAAGCAAATGTTTGGTCAGTGTGTCAGGTCTGGTACAGAGAGCAGCAGCGTGTGCGTTCATTCTAAGTAAGTTTGTTTTGAGTTTGGATATGTTTGATGTGCAGTATAATAGAATTATGTTTATGTTACTTTGAATACATGTGGGTAACTTTTCTCCTTCTGTATTTTGTCTGATATACAGAAAACCACACACAACTAAACCTGCATACCCTGTAACCCCCTGCACAGTGTGAGAAATAAAGCAAACAAAAGAAAAGAAGTGCGTCGTAATTTGCGCACCACGGTGATCACACCTAACAACCTACACCTTCCACTATTGAACATTTTTACATGGTCCTTCGAACCGGATAAGGTGGTTTCCGTGGAAGTACTGTAAGATGTCTTCATCACCAAGTAGGGATGTGCGTCCCAAGCGCCTTGTGCGACCTCCAGGCTGGCTGGAGGACTACGAACACACCCTGCCTGTACAAAGACTACCTCCACCACCTAATCCCCAAAGTCGCACTGTGCAGCATCGAGCACCAGTAGAGCCATTATTCCGTCAAATGGAGGGATATGCCGAGATGACACCCCTCCCCCAACGACGGCAAATGGAGGGATACGCCGAGATGACACCCCTCACCCAACGACAGCAAATGGAGGGATACGCCGAGAGGGCGCCCCTCACTCAACGACAGAGGTACAGCGAATGGAGCACGGTTTCGCATGAGCCAAGTACTCAGTATGTAACTATAGATGGAACTGGGTCAAGTCCTGGGTGCATGGACGATTCCGACACCACCTATGGCAGATCACAGCCGTACCCCCCGCCTAATACCCCTAATACAGCTGCCTCATCAGAAGTGTTCAGAGCTATCTGGCGGCTCCAAGAGGAGAACCGGCAGTTACGGACAACTGTGCTGGATGTGCAACGACAAATGGCCGTTAGCCCCCCTCTACCTTTCCCAATTGCCCCTCTGCCTGTCCAAATGGCCGTTAGCCCCCCTCTACCTTTCCCAATTGCCCCTCTGCCTGTCCGAACAATACCGGTCAGGCCCCCCTTACAACCTGAGCAGTGGTCCCGGCCCAACACACAGTTGGCCCCAACCACCATTTCTGGCTCTGCCCTTCCACCACCGAGCCACAACCTACCTCCAGGTGGGCATCGCGGGGCAGTTCAGCCAGAGGAGGGAGACTGGCCGCTGCCACCACCACCAGTCGTGGATGACGTTCCACCATCGACTCAAGGGCTACCGGTGGACATGGTAAATGAACTCATAGCCCACATGAGGAGATTAGGGGAGCCGCCACCACGGCCACCTACCCCTGATTATTGTGAACCAGATGGGGGTTCAGTAGCATCAGACGAGTGGAGCACTGAGGAAGGTGACAGACCATACCATAGGCTACCCCCTCACCAAGTTCGCCTCCAGGAGTACTCACGAATGCAGCAGGTCCCTGCCCCCCCTCCTCACCGCTCCCCTTCACCCCCTCGACAGGAAAGGACCTACCGAGGACCGAAGCCCACGATCCCCAAGTTCACTAGAGAGGATCCGAGGGAGTTCGCGAGACTGAAGATTGCTTTGGAGAATCTCCTACCACGAGATGCAACAGAGAGATTTAAATTTCAGGTGCTTACAGACCACTTAAAATTTGAAGAAGCCCAGTTAATAGCAGACTCCTACAGCAACTCCCGCTACCCATACAGCGACACCATGGCGTCTCTCAGTGCCCACTACGGTCAGCCGCACCAGCTGGCCTTGCAACGAAATGCAGAGCTTATGGATGGGCCTACTATCCGCAGTGGGGATACAGCGAGCTTCAGAAGGTTTGCTTTGCACATCAGAGCTCTGGTAGGCATGCTAGACCAGCTGGGTGACGATGGCCACATAGAGCTACAGTGTGGTTCACACGTCACAAGACTCGCAGCCAAACTGCCCCATGACATGTATGCCAACTTCAAGAGATATGTTCATCCATTGAAGATCAAAGTCCCGACCCTTACTGACTTTGCTAATTGGCTGGAGTATGAGCTTGAGATCCAACAGAGTGGACTCAAGTTTAGCCGTGGTGAAGGGAAGGAGAGCACAGAACCGAGGAAGGATCGACACAAAGATCAGAAATCACGTAAGGTGACGACCATCCTACATGGCACAGAGCCAACCTCCACCACCACTAAAGAGCCAGCACTCTCCACAAACCCAGCCCCGGAAAAGTCAAAACCCTTTTGTCCATATTGCAACAACTCCCTGCATTACCTAGACCAGTGCTCAAACTTCATCCAACTTAACAAAGAGCAGAAGAGTACGTGGATCAGGTCTAACAAGAAATGCTGGAGATGTGGCCGTGGTCATCAGGCGGCACAGTGCCGGCTCAGAGCGATCTGTAAGATATGCAAAGGCAAGCATGCTGAAGCTCTGCATGACCTCAACACGAGACCCATGGAGGAGAATGCCAGCCTGGGGGGTGCTGCAAGTGATGTTTACTACCTGGATCGCAGGGCTGGCTGTAGTCAGGTCTTGCTGAAGATCACCAAAGTGATTCTCCGCCATGGAGGTCATACAGTAGAGACTTATGCAATATTGGATGATGGGTCCCAGAGGACCATCCTCCTCGCAGCCGCAGCTAAGCAGCTGGGCATCAAAGGGACGCCAGAAGAACTAGCTCTGGGAACAGTACGGCAAGACATTAAAGTTCTCCGTGGTTCAACCGTATCGTTCACAATCTCCCCCGCCAGCCAGCCGCACAGCCGATTCAAAATCGATGGTGCATTCACTGCAGGGGAATTGGGTTTGGCGGTGCATACTCAGTCAGTGGCAGCTCTCCAACGGAAATACAAGCATCTCCAGGGATTGCCACTTCAACAACTTGACTGTGTCCACCCGCTCCTGTTGATTGGCTCGGATTATCCACATCTGATCACCCCAATAGAGCCAGTTCATTTAGGGCCCCCGGGGGGTCCCGCAGCGGTCAACACAAGGCTAGGATGGACCCTCCAGGGTCCAACCAAGTTCATCAAACAACCCCTTGCCCCTTCACAATGCTTGCTGATGTCCACGCTTTCCCCGAATGAAGAGCTGCTCAGACAGGTGGAAAGGCTCTGGCAGCTAGACACACTGCCATATCGGAGTGAGAAACTGGTGACTAGGTCAAAGCGAGATCAGGAAGCAGTGAACCTACTGGACGCCAAGACGGTTCGGGTGAATGTCAACGGGGTACAAAGATACGCCACACCCCTGCTGAGAGTGAAGGATATGCCACAGCTGCAAGCACCCAAAGAGGCTGTACTGGCAAACCTGCGCAGCGTGGAGCGCCGTCTAGGCAAAGACCCAGTGAAGGCGACAGTATACACAGCAGAAGTTCAGAAGTTGGAGCAGGCCGGGTATGCCATTAAAGTTCCCCCAGAGACGGTGGGCCAAACCGAAACTTGGTACATCCCCCATCACCTGGTCCACCACAATGGCAAGAACAGATTAGTGTTCAACTGCTCATTCGAGTACAAGGGTGAGAACCTGAACAAGCTCCTCCTGCCTGGACCTACCTTGGGCTCCACACTTCTCGGCGTCCTCCTGCGCTTCCGGGAACATTCTGTCGCTGTCAGTAGTGACATAAAGGGGATGTTTCACCAGGTGAGACTCCTGGCTGAAGACAAGTCACTGCTCCGGTTTCTGTGGCGAGACCTGAAGAGAGAGGATCCCCCTAGTATCTACGAGTGGCAGGTCCTCCCTTTCGGGACCCCCTGCAGCCCATGCTGCGCCACCTACGCGCTGCAGAAGCACGTGATCGACCATAGCCTGCCTGGAGAGGATGTCCGAGAGGCAGTCGAGAGATGCTTCTACGTGGATAACCAGCTGCAGAGCCTGTCCTCTACGGATGAGGCAAAGAGACTGGTGGACAAGCTGACATCCCTCCTGTCTACAGGTGGATTCGAGCTGAGGCAGTGGGCGAGTAATAAACCGGAGGTGATCAGTCACCTACCAAAAGAAGCTCAAGCAGAGAGCAGTGAGCTTTGGCTCAGTCAAGACCAGGCAGGTGTGGAACCCCAGGAGCAGACACTCGGGCTCCGCTGGTTGTGCCAATCGGACACACTGGGGTACAAGTGTCGAATACAGGAGAGCTCCACGCCCACGATGCGAAATATCTACCGTGTGCAAGCGAGCCAATATGATCCGTTAGGATTTATTGTGCCCTATACCACAAGGGCCAAGGTGCTGGTACAACGGCTGTGGGACAAGCATCGAGAGTGGGATGATCCTTTGTTGCCTGATGAGATTCTCCAGGCCTGGAACACCTGGGAAGAAGAACTGCAATACCTGCATTTGATCTCATTGCCCCGCTGCTATTCCAGTGCCGAAATGGACCGCCTAGACAGTGTCAGAGATCTACACATCTTCTGTGATGCATCTGAACGTGCCTATGGGTCAGTGGCATATCTGCGTACAGAAAATCCCCAGGGGCAGGTCGAAGTGGCTTTCCTAACAGCCAGATCAAGAGTAGCCCCGAAGCACCAGCAGTCCATGCCACGGCTCGAGTTGGGTGGTGCTGTCACCGCAGCACAATTAGCCACCTTGCTGGAAAAAGAGCTCACTCTGCCTCTGTGCTCAATAGTGTTGTGGTCAGACTCCACAACAGTCTTAACTTGGCTTCAGTCTCAATCGTGCCGCTACAAAGTCTTCGTAGGCACGAGAGTAGCCGAAATTCAGGAACTGACCAATGTGCAGGCTTGGCGCTACGTAGACTCCACCAATAATCCGGCAGATGACCTGACGCGAGGGTTGTCTTTGCAGGAGCTCGCTACAGAGAGTCGGTGGAGTCAGGGCCCCGCCTTTCTCCGGCAGTCGTCTGATAAATGGCCAACCAAACCTGTGACTGAGGACCAGGAAGACCCAATGGAGGTGCGGTCTGTCCATCGCATCCAGTGACCCTGCTTTACCAGATCCAGGGCAGTTTAGCAGTTTCAGAGAACTGGTCGAAGCAACTGCACTGTCTCGTCACGGGGTGGCTGGGTTGCAAGGAACTCCTTCTGCAGAGGCCCACATAGAGGCGGAAAGAGAAGTCCTGGGAAAGGCTCAGGAACAATGTTTCGCAGAAGAGCTCAAGCAGTTAGCAGCAAGTAAACCTGTATCTTCCACGAGTCGCCTGCTCACTCTGGCTCCAGAGTACGACACAAGTACACACCTCATCCGGGTGGGAGGAAGACTGCGGCGCAGTTCTCACCTAGAGCCCTATACCGTTCATCCTATCGTCCTAGACCCAGCTCACCCAGTGACAAGGTTGATAATTCAGGACACTGACAAAGATCTGCGGCATCCGGGATCAGAGCGGCTGTACGCAGAGATTCGGCGCAAATATTGGGTTCTTAGAGGGCGAGAGGCCATCAAGAAACACCAGCGGACCTGTGTAGACTGCCAGCGTTGGAGGGCCAAACCTACTATCCCAAAGATGTCTGACCTGCCCGAATCCCGTCTACGTCTATACCAGCCAGCATTCACTTCCACCAGAGTGGATTGCTTTGGGCCCCTCCTAGTGAAAGTGGGCAGACGGCATGAGAAGAGGTGGGGTGTGCTGTTTAAGTGCATGACCACTAGAGCCGTCCACATAGAGCTCCTGTCTAGCATCGATACAGATTCCTTTCTGATGGCCCTGCGAAGATTCGTTGCCCGGAGAGGGAAACCTGCAGAGCTTCTTTCCAACCAGGGCACGAATTTCAGAGGTGGAGATCGAGAACTCCAGGAGGCCTTCAAAGCTCTACATCCCACCCTTCAATCCCAGCTGGGGAAGCAGCAAATCAAGTTCACGTTCAACCCACCAAGTGCCCCTCATTTCGGGGGAGCTTGGGAACGTGAAATCCGATGTATCAAGACCGCCCTGAATGCTACCATGAAGGCACAAGTCGTCACTGAGGAAGTTCTTAGCACTGTCCTCATTGAAGTGGAAGGGATCTTGAATTCAAAACCCTTGGGGTACTTGTCCACAGACGTGGCAGACCCAGAACCAATCACGCCAAACATGCTTCTCATGGGGCGGCCTGACTCAGCATTGCCCCAGGCTGTCTACCCGGAGGCAGAGCTCCTCAGCCGCCGTCGATGGAGACACTGCCAAGTGTTGGCGGATCAGTTCTGGAGGCACTTTGTGAGGTACTACCTGCCTACTCTACAGACCCGCTCTAAGTGGTGGAACGACTCAGCAAACCTCCAGTCAGACACAGTGGTCATGGTTGTTGACCCACAGCTGCCAAGGGCATTGTGGCCAATTGGACGGGTGAGCAAGGTTGTCCCAGGGGTGGATGGACGAGTACGGACAGCTGAAGTGGATATCGGGGGGAAAACCTACATGAGGCCTGTCGCCCGCCTCATCAAGCTCCCTGCCATCCCAGATTAGGACATGGACAGAACGAATCTTCTCGTTGATGGCAAATCTATATGCCAGATTTGGGGGCGGCTGTTAAGAAGATTCCCCCAACCCTAAGTTTAGTAGTATTGTTTCAGTTTTTTCCTCTAAATGGACCCTTTGTTTTCACCTCAATCTGTGCTGAGTGCACAGCAGTTAATTGGTCATTCAGTTGCACCTGCTGCTGATTTGATTTGTAATCCCATGCACCTGTATAAAAGCAAATGTTTGGTCAGTGTGTCAGGTCTGGTACAGAGAGCAGCAGCGTGTGCGTTCATTCTAAGTAAGTTTGTTTTGAGTTTGGATATGTTTGATGTGCAGTATAATAGAATTATGTTTATGTTACTTTGAATACATGTGGGTAACTTTTCTCCTTCTGTATTTTGTCTGATATACAGAAAACCACACACAACTAAACCTGCATACCCTGTAACCCCCTGCACAGTGTGAGAAATAAAGCAAACAAAAGAAAAGAAGTGCGTCGTAATTTGCGCACCACGGTGATCACACCTAACAACCTACACCTTCCACTATTGAACATTTTTACACTTACATTTGCCGTAACAAGTCTACAAATGAGAGGCGGACCATTATTTATTGCAGTATCACTAACAATGTTAATAACTCTAAGTGGTCAGTGTTTGAGTTCTGTTGTAGGACAATGTGGACTAAATAGTTGTCATTCTTACCCCAGTCATCATATCCATGAGTCAGCTCATGGCCTATAATGGCTCCTATCCCTCCATAGTTCAGAGACCTGAAGGCAGCAAAGAGAACAGTGGATTACTACTATAACAATAATATACAGTACACTGCTCTGAACATCAGATACAAAACCAAAACTGATGATGTAATACCTACACGCACTGGATAATGAGTTTGTTTTGTATAAAGAATGTGGGTGATTTCTTCTGGACAGAAGAAACAGACTCATGATGACAAGTCAAACTGACCACATCGTCAGTTCATGGATGGAGTCTTCTGTGTCATGATGTTCTTGCAGCAGTGACTTCTACTCTGCATTTGTCTCCCCCACCTATTAACAAATCCACCATTTGTTTCATCACCCCAACCTCTGGGTGTGCCTGTGTGTCCTTGACCCCAGGCTGGCTCTGTGTGTGTGTGTGTGTGTGTGTGTGTGTGTGTGTGTGTGTGTGTGTGTGTGTGTGTGTGTGTGTGTGTGTGGTCTACTCAGCCCATGCAGAGGCACAGAGCAATGGGAGAGCAGGAGCAGGGCTATTCGTAAAGCTACGCCTGGAAATAACTTTCTGACAGTTAGTCGATACGCTGCTTCTCAGTGACCGCTGCTCGCTCTCTGAACTAAATGCCTGATTGAAGCTTCATTATACTCAATGTGATAGAGCACAGTGTGTGTGTGTGTGTGTGTGTGTGTGTGTGTGTGTGTGTGTGTGTGTGTGTTGGGGGGAGGGGGGGGACGTTATGGTAGATGAGGACCAGTGCAGTAATTTAGTAATCTCCTGAGGATAGGCACACAGACGTAGACGGACGTATGGACGGACGCGCACACACCCACCCACACACACACATACACACACAAAGGGACATGTAGGCTGTATGATCAAACACACAGTTAAATACTGTCATTAATATTGATAAGTATTAATGACAGGAAGCAGTGGTCACTACTAATTAAGATGTAGAAGTGAACACTGAATACATGGACTGCTAGCTCGTTATATTAATGAGGTGTGTGTGTGTGTGTGTGTGTGTGTGTGTGTGTGTGTGTGTGTGTGTGTGTGTGTGTGTGTGTGTGTGTGTGTGTGTGTGTGTGTGTGTGTGTGTGTGTGTGTGTGTGTGTGTGTGTGTGTGTGTGTTATAGGTTGAACGCAGAGAAAGGTAGCAATCATGTATGGAATAACCTTGACAATACACAGAATCATTAATGAACAGTTATTCATGTATGGAATCATGTTCACAATACACAGAATAATGTGCATTAATTATTCACATTTAACAAAGGGAATACTGAGCAGAAAAATTGCTGTTTGTTTATGTTGGCTGCATAATCCATGACAGTTATTTAAAGCTTAATTACAGTTTATTGCACTTTCAAAATAAGTCACTGGACTCACTTTTTATGTTCGGCATTTATACCTCATTGAAGCCCCCCGGAGGAAGGGTTCTGTTGTCTTCTATTGCAATTTATTTATTTTGATAGCTTTTCCTCTTTCCCCGTCATGTTTAAATCCAGTTCAGACCAAAACAATGAAGTACGTAGAGGCAGAAAAGGTATCCATGACAACGGATATCAAGGTTCCCTCAGGCTGTCCAATCATAAAGCCTGACAAAGTACCATGGTGTCTTTCTGGAAGTGTGCAACATTGACCGTTGTTGAGCGTCACTTGTTGAACTGCTCATATGGTCGTATATTCAGAGACCTTTTATTGTAGCACTGCTTCACATTTAAACAAAAATAAAGAACTCTGGTGGGATATTCTGAAACTAGTATGGTCACTGAAATAAAGTTCTGTTAAAGAGGGAAATGCATAATCTTGGAGGAAAATAAATATATTGTAAATTGTACATTAAGAGTTAACTTAAATAGGCACGGTGGCACAGTCGGTAGTGCTGTTGCCTCACAGCTAGAAGGTCCTGGTTTCGATTCCCATCAGTGCCCATACCCTAGGTGGGGTTGGCGAAAGGGCCTTTCTGTGTGGAGTTTGCATGTTCTCCCCATGTCCCCTAGTGTGGGTACCCACACAAAAACATGCAGTAATCCTGGTCTTATACTGCCTCCCCCTGGTCAGCCAGGGCGCCTGATGGAGGGGAAAGGAACTGGTTGGAATAACGTGTTCCTTCCACGCGCTACGTCCAACCGGGGAAACTCACCCCTATCGGGTGATAAGAAGGCTTGTTAGCTCTCATGCATTGAAGGAGGCTCGGCTCTGGGCTCTCCCTAGGCTGGCAGAGGGAGTGGAGCGCCCAGGATTACTTAGACAATTGACACTGGGTGAAAAAAATGGGTCTGCAAAATCATATGATAAAAATGTAAGTAAAAAAAAAAGAAAAGATTTAACTTAAAACTATGTAACTTTCCTCTTCTACCCCGGATTTGAATCCAGGTCTCCTGTGCCAGTGCTGACATTTTTTTACCATTGAGCTAGTAGAGCCTGCCTGCTTGTTCAGCGGATGAATAGAATCTTGACCTTCTGGTAAAAAAAATTGTCAAACCAGAAACAGGATTTTGTCAAAGGTCATGTCTCACCTAGACACAGGATCTAAGTGTCTCAATAAAAGAACAGGGAGACTAAATACAACCACCACAATTGTATTAGTTATATTGTATTAACATACAGATTGGACAACATTACATTTTATTCATTAAAAGAAAGTTACATAGTGCCGCTTTAATGTTATTCTGTCAGGACCCCTTTCGCCAAAACAAAATATATTATTTGCATATGAAAACAGTAATTTAGCTAACATAATTAAGCATGTATTAAGTTTGGCAGCATGGCTCTGTTGTGGGACCTCCTTGCCCTTCTATGTGCATAATGTACATGGAATGCCACAGGCAGGGAAAACAGCAAGCTAATCAATGACAGAGTTACAGCAGAGCGTCAGCTGATAGGGGACTTGGCAGGGATCAGCTGTCGCTCAGCGGGTGAAGCAAGACAGGAGTATGCAAAAATCCTGAGTGATGAATTAACTCAGACTTTTGTTGTCAGTATCAAAATAAGTACTTCGGCTATTTGAAATTAGCCGATCTACAAGCTCACAACAAGCTCACAACAAGCTCACAACAAGCTCTCAATTTCTACATTGTGGTAATGATACTTTTACTAAAAACTGTGAGTACTTCTTCCACGACTGAACCGCTTTCTTGCATAACCTGAACCCTCCTGCCAGCGGCCTTGCATTTGGGAAGGTGAGTGTAACGAGGTTATTTTCGTAGTCTGAGAGCCTCTGGGACTTTTAGGAATGACAACTTGTTTCATTAGCGCAACCTTGTTCAGTAATTGAGCTCTTGGTGGATAATGAATTGGTTTAATTAGGTATAAGTGAGAATAAAAGCATGTGAGACTAAGGTGGCCCTCAACAGCTGTGTTTTCCATTGGCCTAAGAGTTGCTTTCAGTGTTGCCACACCTTGACAGATTTTACGAGACAAGCAACCAGGTCTATGAAAACAAGCCCAAAAGAAGTGACTATAGGCCACATGAGCACTTCAAACCGACGCGTATACGTTAGCTATTTGAAAATAGCCGATCTACAAGGTCGCAACGCATTGTGAGCTTGTAGATCGGCTATCTTTAAAAAAATCATGAGGGGAAAAAGTGCAAAATGTGGACTATTTTTGAAACATTTTAACAACAAATTTTGTACAGGGATCCCGGCACAAATTATTATTTCAGATGGGGGTCCGTGGACAATTACACATTCATTTGGGGCCCCTTGACATGAAAATGTTTGAGAACCACTAGGTTAAACACTAATCAAAAACGTTTGGAAGCAAGGCCAAAAAAGCAACTACACTTTAGAAACAACCCTAAAACGCAACCAGCTACTACCAAGTGACATTACAGAAAAACAAGCCCAAAGTCTAAGCTAATCTCTCAAGAACAGATTCAGAGCTGCGCTACTGAATCTGTCGGTAGCCCCGTTCAGAACGTGTGCGCTTTAGCTTACAAGTGGGCGTGCCTTCAGATCAGGAAGCAGGCTGCGCTTTACCCAATCAAAGGTACATCTGTGCGCTCG
>NC_137606.1:39919313-39931813 GCF_963280865.1 Gymnoscopelus braueri
TTAACAGTTTTCGTGAGCAGTTTTGAGTTGAACCTCCTCCAGGGTTGCTAAGCAATGTTAACAAAATGATATACAGTACATCTCTGGTCACCTCTATGACATGAGTTGGCTCATGCCTACATCGTACCTTGGCTCTGGCGGCCTGCTTAGTCGTCTCGTCCATCCAGTCCAGCTCCCGGAGCCGGATGTCCAGGGAGTGCTTTATGCCCTCCACCAGCTCCTGTACCTGCAGGCAAGAGAGCACAGGGTTAAAGGACCATGCCACCGTCAACACATGTTCATACAGCTTCAGCCTTATGGGACCCAACGTGACAACTGATGTGCCATCACTGAGCCGACAACTTTACATGAGATTGGCACTGGGTGTAAAAAATAGGGTTACAAAATTGCGGGATAAAAATTTAAGTAAAAAAAAAATAAAAAAATTACATGAGAAACCATGTCTAATTTGATTGTGGTCAAAAATAAGTTATAATCTTCAAGTCACCAAAAGTCAGAACTGAAATCAGCGAGTAAATATGAATCACCTCATATAGATCACATCAGAAGATCCATAAAGTCGGTCTTTGCATACGATGTAGCAGTAACATCATTATTGTCATTTGAAATTTAAATAAGAAAAGATTAACCAAAAATCTAGATAAAACAAGCACAGTTTTAAAAGGAAAGCACTTTAGGGCCGTTTCTCACTGGATCCGTTTTCATTGAAAACGTTTCCCAATTCGAATGCTGGCCTCAGTGGCCTGCATTCACATTGGGCATAGATCCTATCGCACCACAGAACACATGCATATACACCCCCGATCCTACAGGTGGCGGCATGCACATAGTGTTTCCCCTGTGGACACAGACGTCATCAACTATGCGACAATCTTTGTGCTGGTCTCGCACAAATCTGCGTTTAAATATGTTGAAAGCAAGGGGGCGGAGTTGCGGTGAGAACTGAATAACACTACTCATCATGAAAACATCATGCATGTGCAATATAAAATATTAATATTATCCAGTGATATGAAAACATTAGCTAATGTTTTTATATCACTGGATAATATTAATATTTTATTTCAAGGTGCCTTGACAAAATTAAAACACCATTACATTATTATGAATAGTATTAACCACATGAACCCCAGCATGGGGGGAACATAAGCCAAAAATAGCCAATCTACAAGCTCACAACGCGCGACCCGTTGTGAGCTTGTAGATCTGCTATTTTTGACAGAGAGATTTGGTGTTGACAGATAAAAGCGTCCAAGAAAAGTAGGTCCGTTTTTACTGAGAATAGAGGGTTTAAGTAGGCTACATAATAATAAAACAATAACTTTATTTATATAGCACTTTTCAAAACATGAGTTACCTTATTTTATGCTACAATTGGAGAAAAGGTCAAATAAAAGATACACGTTTTTTTTTAAGCATAAGGGAATAGCCTACCATAGTTAACAAGTAAGTTAATTCTGACAAGCAATAAAGAAAACACATTTAAACAAACTAAAATGAGACCAAAATAACTTTGGTCTCGTTGCCCACATCAACAAACAAACAAATACAGACATACATGTGAATTACATCAATAATTATGAATGACAGATTCATATGGTAGAAGAGTGCAATTTATGACAATAAAGCACAGAGATGTTTCGTTTTTGTAGCCCACGTTTGTGTGTGAAACTGTAGAATTAATAAAAAGAAACTTCTCATTTATTTTGGATAGTAATTATTCTGCTATTCTTCATTATGCTCATTATAATATTATATTATATATTATCTTCATATAACTGGTCCTCATAATGCTCATTATAATGTATTTTGGATAGTAATTTAATGTATTATTCTGCTATTCTTTATTATGCTCACATAAGCTATTTAGAAGGGATAAACTAAACTGTGCATTCAGGAGAAATTGCATCATGAGTGAAACGGCTATAGTCCTTGGGAAACTATAAACCTACGTAGGCCTACATCTAAATGAGTTACCATATTTACTTACAAATTTCAAATTACAAAGCCTTATAAGCTATATATTTCTGGGATGCATAGTAGCTGAAACTCCACAAGATACCCACAAGATATACTATATGCGCTGCTCGCGCACCTGAAATGCGCGATGGAGACCCGCCAATGTTTCATGACTGATAGACATGAAAGAAGGCCCTTCACAGCTAATCGAGAATTTTAAATTTTAAGAATCGGTTCAGAATTGAATGAGTAAAATTGTTAGAAAGGCTCCCATATAAGTTGATTATATTAAGAGTAATATGCACCAGCCCTTTAAGTGCGCAATGCATTCTGGGGCGTTTTCATTCATTCAGTAGCACCGGCTAGAAGAGCTGTGTTTTTGTTGGCTGTTTTTGTCGAGTTTATATACCGTCACCTATTCCAAATAGCGGGCCACTTCCGTCTAATGGTACGCTTGCTTTCACATTGCAGCTACCGTACCCGAAAACGCATGATTCGGATCCGAGACTGCCTCCCGAGGTGGTTTCGGGAACGGAACGGTTATCCGTTTCGCGGGTCGATTCGCTACATTCACACTAGCCAAGCGGTCTGGAATGCGCACCCGGGACCTGAGTGTGAAACGGCCCTTAGTTCTTCAGGTCCATGTTATAAGAGGTTCAGTAAGTGAGACGTTAGAGTGGGATTAACTGAGCCTCCAGCACAAACACCTTGAGCCCCAGAGGTCTGGCCACAGATTAGTGAGCACAAATACCCTTTGATCGATTTAATTACACCTCTTGTTCTAAAACAATAGGGAGAGCACCAGACTGATGAAGGAGTACGATAGAATTGTTGGGGATGTGTTGAACTAAACAAAAAAGTTAAAATTGGCACCACATCAGAGCTTACAAGTGATGAAGTATCAAGTTTCACAGTTTTTTATTTTTCTTCGTTTTTATAATTGTATGATTACAATTAAATGTTGATGGAGTAAATCTACCATTCTTCATTTGTTGGGTAAATAATTGACAATCAATTCACAGAATACATATTTTTTTAATCAAAGTTTTGATAAATTAGAGCAGTGGTTCCAGAGGGGTTACCAAAATGAACCTTTACAGGTCTGTAAATGTATGGGGGTCCTTGAAATTGAAATGTTTGAGAACCACTGAGAACCACTTTCTTAAAGAAACTTTTGTCCTCGATGATTGTGCATACCTGTGCACATAATTCATTAGCATAAATGTTCAGCCCTCACTCTAATAATGAATGAAAACATTGAAACATTACTGAGGAATAATTTGGCTTTCACCAGTTTACTGACAGGATACTTTTTAAAAGTAAACTTCAGCTACTAAAGGGGAGTAAAACAGAGAGAGGGAAGAGGAGAGATGCGTCTTGTTTCTCAATTCAATCCTTGTGTTCTTCAAAATCACGTTATAGTGTAAACTATTGAAGTTTACACTCAAATGGCTTAGTATTTTAATTGGAACTTTGTGAACTCCTGAACTCAAGCTTTCAATTAAAGTACAGAATGAGTAATTAGTGCTCAATAATACCTATAGAACTATTTCACACGTACATTTTCCATCCCAGGAAATCTGCAGAAAGCTGTTTTTTCTTTTAATTGGAGAGAGAGAGAGAGAGAGAGAGAGAGAGAGAGAGAGAGAGAGAGAGAGAGAGAGAGAGAGAGAGAGAGAGAGAGAGAGAGAGAGAGAGAGGCAGCTCAGTGAGGAACAGAGACAGTGAGGTGGAACGAGGACAGTGAGGGGAGCAGAGAGAAGATAGAGAAAAAGATAAAAGGGTGAATGAGATATGATGAAGGGCTCAAAGAAAACGCATAGAGGTCACAGGGGTTGAAAACCATATGCCAGAGACTGGACAAAGATATTACAAAACATATTAGATAAAGGGATAGGAGCAGAAGATGGCAGGATTAAGAGAGAGAGAGAGAGAGAGAGAGAGAGAGAGAGAGAGAGAGAGAGAGAGAGAGAGACGGAGAGAGATGGAAGGGAAGAGGTAGGGGTTTGAAACGAAGCGACCTGGGTCAAGAGCAAAATAGTGGGGAAGAGATTGACACGGATGGAATTCTCAAATCCATCAGAAATCACCAAACCGCCATATCAGAAATGAAGACATATCACGAGAGAAAGACAGATACAAAATTTAAAAAAAAAATACATCTATCTGTCCCTCCCTCTATCAGTCCATCCATCCCTCTATCTATCCATGTGGTACCTTGGCCTTGCTCTGAGAGGAGAAGTGCTGCTGGACAAACAGAGCTCCCAGAGCCATGCCAAAGTGCTTGTTGGCCTGTGTGAGACACAGTCTGCTCAGCTCCAGCTGCCTCTCTGTGCCGTCGATCTCTCTGGAGAACTCGTGGATGGTGCTACGGAAGGCTGTGGACAGGTGTTCGCTCAGCGCCACCACGATACGCCACAGCATGTAGTTGTGGAGGACCCTGGGAGACAGGGGTGGAGAGAGAGAGAGAGAGAGAGAGAGAGAGAGAGAGAGAGAGAGAGAGAGAGAGAGAGAGAGAGAGAGGAGAGGAGAGAGAGAGAGCAAATGAGAGGATAGGCTAAGGTTAATTCAATTCATTAATTAACCCATTTAGACCGGGAAGGAATCTGTGTCATTTCAGGTTTTAAACACTTTATCCATTATTTTATACTTTGGCTATTAAAAATGAGCAGATCTACAAGCTCATAGATCTGCTATTTTTGAAAATAAAAATGTTTTACTCAAATCTTTGCTTCTGGGGGTCCCCGACTCCCTGGAACAAAATATTTTGAGATGGGGGTCAAATACATATAAGTTTGGGTGGTCCTTGACATGAAAAGGTTTTGAGAACATAGAGACATAAGTTTTTCAGAAAACTGTTAGGATTTAGAAGACATTTGTACTAGTATCGGCCTGAGGTCTTAATGGGTTAATTCAATATTAATTGGTAAATGGTCTGCATTAATATGAAACATTTATAGCGATTTACAGTGTGCACTACAGTCACCCATTCACACACATGGTGGACACGAACGTGCACGCCACTAACCTGCTCATCAGGAGCAGTTATGGGTTCAGTGTCTTGCTCAAGGACACATTGTCATGATGCCAGTGTAGAAGCCATTTCACTGTTTTTGTTTATTCCGATTATTATTTGGGCACCAAGGGCACGCCTCTCCAGGCCTAATTGGTTGACAGAAAGGGCATATGTAGGCCTGGGTGATTGGAAAAGGGCATGCACCTGGGTGGACAGACAGATTTTACCAGTGCCAGAGCCACAGTGCCAGAGAACAATGCCATGCCATGGAAGAATCTGTTTGTATGCACATTTTTGGGCTAAGTAAACATGCAAACTTAAACCTCAAGTTGTTGTGTGGACAATGTGTTCTTTATGCACAACCTAAAGTCTGGGTGCATCAGTGGGTTTTGTTGGTTCGTTTGGAGGAATTGAGTCGAGTCGACAAACAACATTGCAGCCAGGACAAACTGGGCATCAACCTCCTGAGCCACTGTAGGTTCTCTCTCAACCTCTACTAGACATTACTAACACAATCATGCAGTTACAGCCCTCGCAGCTTTATTGTCAAATCACAGGTTTACAGAAGTAAAGATCCAACCCTCATCCAACCCTCATCCCTCTGGTTGGATGTTTTATATTAGCTTTCTGGTCGCACAGCACAAAGCTTTGAATTATAACTTTCACTTGAATGCCAGTGGCTTTTCTATTGTTATATTTCTCAGACAGCAGCATTGTGTTTATATGTTAAGACGCCTCTATCTTGCCCAAAGCTCTGTCTTCTACTCTGCCCCGAGTTCCCTGAATGACTGAAAACTGGAGGAAAGGTAAGGAGAAACAATAAGTGTTGACGTCCGTGACAGGGAGAGAACAGGGAACAAGTCAGGAGAGTGTAGAGGATAAAAGAAAGACTCCCGTCTCTGTCTGTTCTCATCAGTCAGAGGGTTGAGGAAAACACAGCCGGCGAGAAAAAGAATAAATGATGATTCATTCAAGTGTTCAACACCCCTTTTCATTCTCTCCAGTAAAAATGCTGTGCGGCAGCTCTGTGCCCCCGCCGAGCACGCAGCCTATCTGCCTGCGGGACAAGAGCAACCCTTCCCCCGTTGTGAGGCCCCTTGCAGACGTCAAGGCATGTTGTTTTTCCACGTGTTTTATCTTTTTAGGTTTTTTTTGCCTTGCCTTTTTTGCCTTGCCAAAAGTGCCTTGGCAGCACCACCCCAGCATCTCGCCAGCAAAGCACTTGTGAAGTGAACTTAATTGAGCAAAGAGCAAAAGGTAGGGGGGGGAGGGATGGAGGGCGAGTGACAGTGAATGTCCTTGTTCGAAGTGTGACCCGTCTGCCACTCAGCAGGGTTAATCTACAGGTGTGGATGCTTCACTTGGATTGTGTGTGTGTGTGTGTGTGTGTGTGTGTGTGTGTGTGTGTGTGTGTGTCACTGTGTGTGTGTGTGTGTGTGTGTGTGTGTGTGTGTGTGTGTGTGTGTGTGTGTGTGTGTGTGTGTGTGTGTGTGTGTGTGTGTGTGAGTGTGAGTGTGTCTGTGGTTTATTTACTGTATTTATTTATTATTTACTTATTCACCTGTTTCACTCATTCGTTACACATGACTTGTCAGCCTGTGCACAGCTGGAGAGGAGTGCCATTTATGATTTGAGGGTGTCTTAGAGCAGTGTTTCTCAAATGCATACTCCTAGGGGTACAGTGTGTGTGTGTGTGTGTGTGTGTGTGTGTGTGTGTGTGTGTGTGTGTGTGTGTGTGTGTGTGTGTGTGTGTGTGTGTGTGTGTGTGCGTGCGTGCGTGCGTGCGTGCGTGCGTGCGTGCGTGCGTGCGTGCGTGCGTGCGTGCGTGCGTGCGTGCGTGCGTGCGTGCGTGTGTGTGTGTGTGCGCAAGTCATGCATCCTTACTGTGACCTAAATACACTAATGCATGTGTGTGGAGCCACATGAAATAAGAGAGCCTGTTGGTGACATCACTGTAATGATTACACAGTGAGTCTGAAAGACAGCAGAGCTGAGTGAGGCCTCATTAGCACAATGGATTTTAATGGGTCTCTTTAGTAAGATAAAAGACACTGTCCCCATAGACAGTATTCACACTTCACAAGAGCTAGCTCGAAGTTCATTTCGCACAGATTCAAATGAACTAGTTCACGTTCATACTTCACAATTTTGAATTTTGAAGTTCACAGTCACCCAAAAATGAACTATTTATTTCACATTCATTTGATTCATTTTTCTTTTTAATGAGCTGCTCTGCGCAATTATTTTTCAATAGAACCTCCTCCTACCCATCCACTCCTAGCACCCAATCATTGCTACTGTGCTGCCTACTTTCCAAACATAATCAATCACTGTGTACTACTATAGAATCGCTGACAGAGAATACATTCAATAGCCAAGAAAGTTTTCACGTTATGCATGAAGTGAAAAAAAAGAGTAAAGTTATAATGATGCAATAGAACCAAATTATACAGAAGTTCAAAAACATAATCAACTGGTTAGGCGCAACCCCCGAGGCAACTTGTGTTATTGTTCATTGTGCTTTGTGTGTGTCAACACGTTAACACCAAACCAAAGCCAACAATCCTCCACAATAAAGGCTCAGTTTCTTATAGACTTAAATTCTCAGGAAGGAGGGAATATCACACTACCATAAGCGGACAACAAACTTTATTCGATATATATACTTTTAAAAGTAACTCGTTAGATTACTTTTTTTTTTTTTTTTTTGCTTTTTACCCACTTTTTCTCCCCAATGTAGTCGTTATGCCAATTGATTCCTCCCCACACACATTTCTGGGTTGTCACTGCAATTGTCAAGAATGTACCAGAGTCACCACCAGTGTTGTGGAGATGTGCTTGGCTTGGAGAAGCTTCTTCAAATTTGAAGTAGAGCTCTTTGAAGCTGATAGACATTTGTCACCCAGGCAAAATTTGCATGTCATTGTTGTTCTTACCCTTTTCATCTACAAATTCTAAATAACGTAAAGGCTGACGTCTCTGCCTTCTGCAATCTCACTCACTCGCTGACTGAGCTGCAAATGTGCACTGCCACAGCCATCTGGAAACCTCCCTGTACGCTTAAGAAGTAGGAAATGACCAGAAACTTATGATTTTCTTTTTCATTTGTGGCAACAGAAGGAACAAGGAATTTCTAAGTAAAAAACGGATTACTTATTTGAAAATGTAACTACCGTAAGTAACAGATTACTTGATTTGCAACAACAAAGCATTATTTTGTTACTTGTTAAATAGCAAAGTACTCTAATGCAAAAGCACTTGCGTAGCACATTACCCCCAACACTTTTAGAGATATGTTTCAGTCCTTATACTGTACCTTCATCAGGTAAAGCTAACATATAAAAACACATTACACACTCAGACATGTGCGCGCACACGCATGCACACGCACACGCACACACACACACACACACACACACACACACACACACACACACACACACACACACACACACCATTTATTCACTCGTCTCTCTTTCATTCTCTGTCCCATCCTCTGTCTATTTCTCTATCTGTTTCTCACACTCCACACTCACTCACAAACACCCCATACCCCAGAGAGGAGCTTGAGCGAGTGACAGATGAGACATTATGAAGAGAGAGAGCAGATGGAGAGAGAGAGAGACCGAGAAAGATGGAGTGAGAGAAAGAGAGAGGCTGGTTTTGTCATTATGCTTTACCCCTCATTGGAGGCCTGCTCATCTGACTAATGGGATTGGCTGCAGCCATCGCGGCTCACATCAGGCAGACCGCACACACACTCTTTCAATTATAGCATGGATGGAGAGACAGAGAGAGAGAAAAGAGAGAGGGAGATGAATGGTGGATGCAGAGATCATTTCTTTGTCAATACACTTGCTGTGTGTATGAAAAACACCATGAAGGTGTTGTCTGAAGCAATTAGTATAAAAACTGCTCTTTTCTGTGCTCGTTTCTCTCTCTCTCTCACTCTCACTCTCTCTCTTGCCTATGCTGTTACATTGTCTGAAGGAAGCCGAACAAAAATAAGTTTTACTTTGATGTACTCTGTGCACAAGATGTTACAACAAAGAACCATCTTGAACCTCAAACCTTTGCTGGTAATAAAAAAAGGCACAGCTGCACCACTACTTCTTAAAGGGGAATACCGGTCATTTTCAACATTGAACTATGTCATTAATACACCTTAAAGCTGTTGTGTGGAAATAAGAAAAAAGTCTCCCCCCTTCTGTGTTGCCTAGAACTGGTGATCAGTGACATACGGACGGTGTACTCTTTGGCTCCGCCCTCTAGGCTGCCTCATTCACTAGAATGGGTAATCTCACTTCCAGCTGAAACAGCTTGACTTGTAGTAGTTTATAATGGCATATGGTTATATATCACGTTTCACAAGACATAGTATGTGTAGATAATAGAAATAAATTGGCTGAAAATGTTGGGGTCGAGACTCTTGCCGGAGCCCTCATTCAATGCCACTTTGACTATGCTTGCACCTCTTGGTTCTCCAACTCCATCTCAATGTCACTAAAAAACGAAGCTTCTAGACCTCCCAAAACAAACTGATTCGATGACTTCTCGGCCAAAAGCCCATGACCCACCTAATTCCAACACATTTTGCTAGTCTGGGATGGCTCAGGGTAGAAGACAGGGTTGAGCAATTAAAAATGGGATTGGTTTTTAAGATCAGTCAAATGGGCATTACCCTTGATGCCCTCAATACCCTCATACCTGACTACCTACTTCTCCAAAGTGAGTGACACCCACAGCCATAGTACTAGAGGGAGCAACAACGACGTGGTACCACCCATCTATAGAACACACATGGGAAAATTCTCATTCTACTACTCTGTATTCAATCAATCAAACCGCAAGATTCCAGGTTTGATCCCTGGCTTCTCCTATAGCATTGTGTCAAAGTGTCGATCCTTATGCAAGACACTGAACAGCTAACAGCTCCTAATGAGCTGGTTGCGGTTGCCTCTGCCATTGGCGTGAATATGGGTGTGAATGTAAAGGACATTGTAAAGAACTGGATTTGGATAAAGGTGATAGAGCATTTAACATACTGCCATAATGAACCATTAAAAGAATACTGACATAATGCATTATGGAGAACATGCTGAAATGCTGCATCATAGAGCATACTGATGTACTGCACTACAGAGAGAATACTGACCAGGGCCAGTTCTAGCCTGTCAAAATAATTGGCAGGCAACTTGGGTGGTAGTAGATAGCCCAGAGGTTAGAGAGGCACACTAGTAGCCCAAAGACTGACAGTTCCAATCCCTGGCCAGATGACACAAAATAGCTGGCTAAATGACAGCTGGCTCACAGGGTTGGCAGAGTGCAGATCAGATGCCAGCTTCCGTGTGCCCTCAGGCACAAGTAGTACTCTATTCTATTTTATTCTATTATAATTCATAAAGTAGTGTTCTATTCTCATTTCTGAAGAACAACTTGAAGCATGGGACTTGGGAGGCAGTGAAGCATCTATCAATGATCTACGTATCAAATTGTCTGTCTCTGTCTGTCTGTCTGTCTGTCTGTCTGTCTGTCTACTATATCAGCCTTCTGACATATTCATCCATGTCTAAGGTGTTTGTTATTTTTCTCATGGACCAAGATCACCAAATTCCTCTTTCTTTCAGGTGTGACGACAGGGGTTAAGGACTTGTGACATGCTCCGAAAGACACTGTGCAGCAGACAGGTCTATTCAAACGGGGAACATGAATAAACACACAAGACAAGCCTTCCGCGTTTAAAGATGTAAAAAGCCTCTTGGGAGCCAGTCTACTGTATCCCCCTGTGTAAAGGTGTTCTCTTTATGGGCTATAGCAAGATATTCTAGAACATATTGAAAGCCCTCCTGTTTATGGCTTGAACTGTTTAAAAAACAGTCATATATTTCAGGGAACTCAAAAACAGCAAGGATCTGTCTCTGTCTCTGCAATGGTCTCTCTCTCCGTGAATTGTGCCGTGTCACGTAAAAACAACAACAGACAAGACAATTCAACTCTGGCAACGGGTGGGCATGTGCTTGAGATGAACATGACTGAGATTCACAGGATTGTGCCCGCTGGTCGCTCTGCCTGTTGACCGCTCCTCTGCCCGCTTGCTTCATTGGGAAATTAATTACTAGGTTTGTCAACTAGGCTTGGAGAGAGCGAGAGCGAGAGAGAGAGGAGAGATCTCCTTCTCAGTGGAGCTGAAAGACTCACTCATGCAATTATAATCATTATAATAATATAACTGATCATAACTGATCTATAATTATAAGGAGGCAAGATAGTTCCTGAGGTAATGGCAGCAAGCCTACCAGCTAGCGTTAGCTATTCATAATCGTCTCCTCATCAAAACTTTCAGAGGGTGAGTGAGACCGATTCCACCCCAGATGTCCTACATGGATTTTGATTGGATGTCAATGTAGCTATCGTTCATAAAATCGCTCTGAAAGTGATCCAAATGATATTGTGAATGACTATCGTTGTCGTTATAGTTGTGGTGTGTAGTTATCGTAGTGTGAGCGGCGCTTTAGAGAGCATATTGATGTACTGTACTGTAGCGAACATACTGACTGACATACTGTATTAAGGCATTAACACATTCGCATTGATGCGTTCTTTCATTTGTTTTGGAAAATTCCACAAGGGTTGACCTAACACAGCTTTGGAATTATCGATCGTCATTCAGAGAAGTAGAATGTGGATGTGACGTCGTTCCAAAAAAACAGGAAGCCATTCGCTTCCTGTTTGGAATTTTCAGAAAAACAGCTGTAACTCAGTTTATTTTTTTTGCATTGAAAACCACTAGTTTTCAGCGGGCCGAAGCCCCAAAATGGCGGATCGCGGTTGGAACGTTGTCGTTCCTATGGATACACAGATCCCTCCGCTAACCCACGGGGACTATTTTGTTTGTGTTTTTGGGACACAATGTCGGTTCCACGGCGTTTCAAATATCATCGGATTTAGGTAATTATACGCTGGCAAGGGGATAGAAAACTATGTTTAATATCTTTGCAATCAATGTGTTAAGACCTGAGGCCGATTCTACAAATGCCTTCTAAATCAGTGGTTCTCACACTTTCCAGATTTTTCAAAAAAAGTCAAAGCAAAGACGCGACTTGGCGCGACGTTGCATCGAGCGGCGCGAATGAGGCTAACGGGGCGACCCGAACGAAACGTTTTGTTGCCTTTGCATCTTTTCTCCAGTTGGAAAATCCCAAGTGAAGCAACGTTCGCCTCACGTTTACCAATCCTGACCAGCGTGATCAAAGAGAAGCAATTCAAGCAACAGTGGGAACGCACGTTTAGAGAGCATACTGATGTACTGCATTACAGTGTTTTATGCCAGCTGCTCCAACACTATACGGAACTTCATTCAATTCATGTAACCTTGTGGAGAGATACATAATGTCCTACAAATAAATGTCTACAAGTAGAATATGGACAATGATGCTGTGTCTACTATGCACAATACTTGAAGTGAATTCATGCTAACTAAACCCTACAACTTCATAACCTCTAGGAAATTACAGTATACTACCTG
>NC_137606.1:39936813-39939313 GCF_963280865.1 Gymnoscopelus braueri
ATTTAAATGGCATTGGATGAACGATCGAACTAAGTGTAGGGTTAAGGCACGAACTTAGTTGTATCCCATACATCAAAGTGCTTGGTAAAAGGTGGTAAAAGGATAAACCCTCGGCCTCTGCCTATGCTGCAGACATGGCAGAAGCCATCATAACAGTTGTGAAAACTAACTGGGACAGATGTTTAATTTGTCAGCAGGTCACCAAGGAAAAACTCATTCAGCCGAGTTTATTCAACAGAGAGCACGATCGTACTGGTTATGATACCATTGCAAGAAATGTTCCATTATTTCATAAGATCAATGCTCTGCCTATCTTACTTAGTCCAACCCGACTAGATGAAGGTGATGGCATAGAAAGCACATCGACAAGAAACAGAGCAAAATATAATTCAAGCTGTAAACTTAGGTTCAACAACACAGAGCTGGAAAGGGCCCAAAAGAGAGCATCTACATCTGCTGAAGACACTGAAGATACCAAAGATATCCATGTCAAGAGGCCAAGAAGATCTAATGTATGACCGGTCCAGCGATGTCACAACTGTGAACGAGGCCAGGCTTGATCTCTTTGCCAGAAAGCAAAGACAATATGACTTGATCCCACCAACTCAAGCAGCACTCAAAGAGCATGCCAAACATGCTTCTTATGAGGCTGGATACGTGTGGGGACAGGCATTGAAGCGACATCCACAAATGCCGAGCCCATCTGACTGGGGATGGGTGGAACAGGACGAGAAGTGGAAAGTCTTCTGGACTCCACTTCCACCTATTGCGGAGAGTTGTTGGGAGTTGACCAAATGTGGGTGCTCCAAGGCATGTACTGGAAGGTGTAACTGCTTCAGATATGGACTCAGTTTCACATGCCTATGTAGTTGCCCCTGCTAGAACCTATTTGCATGTTTATTTTGCCAGAGTTATTCCCGGTTGTCCTCTGTGTTTTCAAGTGGAGGCCTATGGCTCGGCTTCCCCTCGTCACATCGACGCATCATGTTTTACTTTTTATCTAGTCTATTACTGTGTAATTTTCAGTTGTTACTTTGTAACATTGCTTCCACTGCCTTCCACTGCCATATCTAACAGTGAAGCACATTTTCAGTTTAGTTCCTTAGTATCGTTTGTCATGGTTCCGTGGCTATTGCCATTCAGTATTAGCCATTACTCATAATTTTGGAGCACTGTCCGTTCAGCACCACAACTGTGCTTATCAGCACCACAACTGTGCTAATTTATTCATCTTATTTTTTGTATCCCCACCCCTTAGTATTTATTTGACACATGTAATGGCTGTTAGTTTAAAAAAATCACACCCTGTGTGAAGTGGGCGGTGTCTTCCTAGCTAACCACAATACTGAATGGAGTCAACCAATATATATGCTTTGATCTGATATATGCTTAGTGTCAGCATGTGTCTTGCTAGCTAATCACAATACTGAATGGAGTCGATCAATCATGTACAAAAGATAAATACATTTATCTTTTGTAAAACACACTTTATGATGGACAAAACCATAACTTCAAAAAAACAATAATTTGGTTTTTTTGAAGTTATGGTTGCTTATATAGGGCTATGCACATGTGTCATGTGACACTGGCCAATCACATAGGGCTATGCACATGTGTCATGTGACACTGGCCAATCACAGTCCTGAATAGATTGTGATTGGCCAATCACAGCGCAGGATAATTCTACAAACTTTTAGGGCCGGTTTCACTGCCCAAGATATTTGTACATTTTTCCAAATCTCACTTATAGGGGCGGTTTCACCGCCCAAAAAACAATATATATATATATATATATATATATATATATATATATATATATATATATATATCCTCCCTTGTGACTGTTACCTTGTCGTGGTAAGGGAGCTTGTTTAGGCCTACCTCAGTGAACCCTGAGAGCTATGCCGGTGGGAGGCAACTCCTGACAGGTCTTACCAAACTGGACAGGTCGTGGGCGAGGAGTCAGACAAAACACAGTCAAACAACCTCTCTTGACAGAGCTTTTTGAGGAACCCAATACATTTCTATGAGAAAAGGTATCATTTAAAGATTGACATCTTGAAATTTCAAGTGGCTGTGGGCGGTTTCTTGTCAAATGACCTTTTGAGACGGCTCATGGCAATTTTCATGCTTGTATCACCAACTAAATGATTTCTTAAGCTTAACTAGTCCACTAAGGTGGTGGCCATCTTGAAAAATGGCCGCCATCTTGACATTTCAAGTAGCTGTGGGTGGCTTATTGTCAAGTGACCCACAGAGACTGCTCATGCCAATTTTCATGCTTGTATAACCAAATGAACCATTATATAACTTAAATGCTCCACTAAAGTGTTGGCCATCTTGAAAAATGGCCGCCATCTTGAAATTTCAAGTAGCTGTGGGTGGCCTATTGTCAAGTGACCCACAGAGACTGCTCATGTCAATTTTCATGCTTGTATCACCAAATGAACCATCATATCACTTAACTGCCCACTAAGGTATCGGCCATCTTGAAAAATGG
>NC_137606.1:39944313-39951813 GCF_963280865.1 Gymnoscopelus braueri
TCACAACATTATCACATTATGCAAGGTAGACTATTTGAGAATATTTACCCGCTGCATGAAGATGTGTCTCCCTCTCTCTCTTTCCTCAAAGAACTCTCTAAAATGTGCACGGAGTAGAGCCATTCTTATGCTTCATTTATACTTGGTTGAGAGCCTGGCCTGCTGCTATAGAGCTCACAACGCAACGTGCTGCGATGCATTGTGCAACGTGTTTTCACTCTCATGCTGTCAAGCGGGTGACGGCAGGGGACCGGATGTGACCATATACTGCAATATTTGACTCCTCTCCTCTCTTCTCATCATAGTGTCACCACTGACCAGCAGTGATGGAACATCTAGAGAATTCTCAATCGGCTTCCCGCTGCTCTCCTTCTCTCCCTTCTTCTCCTGTTGTCCCTCTTTCTTTCTCTCCCATCAATACTCATCATCCCCTGCAGACCTCCCCCTCTGTGTCCCATCTTTCCCTCCCTCCCTTGTTCTTCCACTCATCTACCTCTGCAGGGCACACCACTTCTCACAGTGTGTGTGTGTGTGTGTGTGTGTGTGTGTGTGTGTGTGTGTGTGTGTGTGTGTGTGTGTGTGTGTGTGTGTGTGTGTGTGTGTGTGTGTGTGTGTGTGTGTGTCTGTGTGAGTGTGTGTGTGTGTGTGTGTGTGTTTGTCACTGTACTCACATTGGGAGTGATGCGTTGTAGTTGTCTCAGGGTGATGCGGTTGTACATGGTACTGATGTCTTTCCTCTGGTCCTCATACTCTGATACAGTGATCTGGTTATAAGACAGAAGAGAATTACTCTCTCTCTCTCTTTCTCTCCCTCTCTCAAACACACACACACACACACACACACACACACACACACACACACACACACACACACACACACACACACACACACACACACACACACACACACACACACACTGTTACGGCCAGCCGTATTTGATATATTTGGTTTATTTTGGTATAATTATGATGTTTTGGAATATTGTGGTATTATTTGTGGCTTGTGTTTTATTGTTGCTTTTCTGTATTCCATATAAGGTCGTGAATGGTGGTGGAAGCTGTGAGACTGAGTGTGGTGCTGGTGTGAGTGAGTGGTTGATTGACTTCAAGCTGTCCAGATTGACAGGTCCAGCCTCAGGCCTGTTCCCCTGCTCTCATTCGTCGCCCCTTTGTCTCCGCCCAAGCCAGGGTTGGCTGTTCTCTGGAGCTCACCTACAAAAGCTCATTCTGCCCTGACAGTCATGGGGACTGGTCGCACTCATTTGAAAGAGCAAGCAGAGATTCAATCCCTCTATCTCCCCGAACCCATGTAGCCTGTTTGTTCCTTTGTCCTTCAGTTACTTTGTTTGACCTTCCGTTACCTTTGACTCATTTAGTTACTTTGTTTGATCTTCAGTTACCTTATAGTTAAACCTGTTGCTTTCTGACCCGTATTATTGAGTTAAGAGTTATTCTGTATATATTTGCACCTTTTCATTCATTATTGTATTAATCTGTTCACTCGCCTTGTAGGGGTGTTTGGTCTTTTTATTTGGTTTAACCACTTCCTTATGTTTCTGTTTATTCTTTAGTTAGGTAATTAAGTTTAGCAATTGTATATTTTTCTTTGGTTAGGTGGTAATTTTATTTATTAGGTAGAAGTTTTTGCAACTGTAAACCGGCACCCTGCAGTTTCTGCACTTATACAAAAAAGACAAAAAGAGTTTGAAATCTCTGCACAAAAAAAGGAAAATAAAATCAATTGATTTTTTAAAGCGACTTTGTCCTCCATTATTATGTCACCTCCCCTACCCTAGACAGGGGGTCGTAACAACTGTTACACACACACACACACACACACACACACACACACACACACACACACACACACACACACACACACACACACTTACTTACGTTGGCCAAGCGTGTCTCCAGCTGTAAGATCTCTTTGGACTTCTGTGTGGCGTTATGAGCTCCCAGCATGCTCAGCAGCCGCTCCATCAACGCCTTGTAGGCAGCCAAGATCTGAGCATATAGAGAGTCACAATGACATCATCACTAATGGACGGACATCATAATCAAAATCGTCCGGTGACGGGGGTGACACGAGAAAACGGGAGGATAGATGGAGAGTAGAGAGATGGGTTGATGCAGACGGATCAACGCATTCTCACACCCATGCCGTCAAAGGGGTGACGGCTGGGGACGGATTTGACCATATAGCACTATTTGACGTTTCAGGTGTACTCGCGAGAGGCATCGCCACAAGAGGCGGCGGAGCTCAAGTCTGCTTCAGACGGTGCACCTCCGTTGTTTTAACAGGTTTTTAGCATAACCGTCACCCTTTCTATGTCTTGGGTTTGAGAAAGGCACAGTCCAGTGTGGGCAGGTATTGGGACGTGGTAAAACGACGAGACGGGTGCCCCCGTTTGCCATTTGGTCACATGTTGTCCTATGCCGTTGACCTGGCATTGCCAGGCTGATCACGTGGGATCATTCACAAGTTCTCTCCCACGATATCGTGTATGTGGAACATGTGTGGATTAGATGGATGGATGGGTGGATGGGTGGATGGATGGATGGATGGATGGATGGATGGATGGACGGACGGACGGACGGACGGACGGACGGACGGACGGACGGACGGACGGACAGAGGGAGGGAGATTAATGTTTACCTTCACACTGTCCTCATCCTGCCCCAGGTAAAGAGATCTTTCAGGTAGAGTGAGGCCCTCTTGATCGATCTACACACACACACACACACATTTGCCACACAAAGAAAGAAAGAAAGATCTCGATTAATACTCACGTGTTGCATAAATGTGTTGTTCTCTGGTGGTCTGGAGGACATAATGGTCAAGACACATGCATTGAACTGTCCTGTAACAAAGTCCCTCAACAGCCAGCAGAGAACATTACTAACTAACCATCAGTATTAGAGACAGTGTGTGCAAACAATGGAGTGATACAGGTACAGTACATGAAGCGAATGTAAACAGAATGAACATTATGCTAATAACTAATACATACCTCACTCCTGATACACAAGCATAGCATCACACACGCACGCACGCACGCACGCACACACATACGCACGCGCGCATGCACACACATACGCACGCGCGCATGCACACTTTAAGATTAGAGTAAATAGTTGATATACAAAATGCTGACACATGCTGTACACACACCAACTTGTACCCACAGAATCACACCATGGTTAGTTGCAAACACATGCAGTACATTCATAGCGGTATAAAATAATGCCTGCGAAAGTGACAACCATGATGACAACCCCCCAGCAGCCAGCCAGCATGCACACGCGCACATCCTGTCTCACCCTGATGGCGTTCCTGGAGGAGTTCTTGTCGTCCACGTTGACAGTAAGGGAGAAGAAGACGGTGGTGCTGTAAACCCCCTGGGTCCTGTACAGCATCTCATTGAAGTCTGGCCTCTGGGGGGCGCCCTCGTTCTCCCAGCCCGCCGCTGCCGGAGGGGCCCACACCAGATCCCAGCCCCCGCAGCTCTCTATCACTTCAGTCATGGGGTCTGAGCCCAGCCGGTCGATCTCCTCGATGTCGACGCAGGAGCGGTAGAACTCCTTCACCTTGCGCTCGGCCGAGCTGGGCCCGCGCCTGCGGACGGGCTCCTGCAGGAGGCGCCGCAGTTTCTCCTCGTTGTGTTCCCCGATGGCCGTGATGATGCCGTAGCTGAGCTTGTCTTCGGGGATGCCGTGGCGCCGCAGCCAGCCGCCACAGGCGAAGGAGTAAAAGTCCTGGCAGGGCTGGATGGTGGGGTCAATGTTGGCCTGGACGAAACGGGCCGCACGCAGCAACGACCGCTTCTTCTGCAAGTTAAACATTTAGAATTTAGGCATATAGATCTTGCAACGTGCAACCAACAGGGTAAGTGGTCATGGAATTAGACAGAAAAGTGCTACAAAGTAACAAGTAGACATCCAACGTAGCAAGCCCTGTTGGGGGCTCCTCACTGAGCCAGTTGGCAACACAACAGATTGGCATAAGCTGAAGAAAATGGTACAAATAATTGGCTACTCTAACTTTATGAAGAAAAAAAACAAACAAACAATGTACTACAAATTAACTAGGATGACAAGTAGACATGTTAAAAACATACAGTACCTGACAGTCCAAGCGGCAGTGAGGATCCTGCTGGGCATCTAGAGAGATGTACTTGAGTGTCAGCATGCTGCCCAGAATCACACACATCCCCGCTGCGAACACCAGCGCCGACAGCAGGCAGATCTCTCTCCGGCTCCAGCGGGGAAGCCCGCCGCCCCCCCCACCACTCTTGATGCCGCTCAGGTCTTGGTTTTTCCGTCCGGAGCCGCTCCCTCCACGGGTGCGCCCCGCGTGGCGGTCCAAGCTCCCCCCCAGGTGAAGCGTCATGCCGTTGCTGAGGAGGTCGCTGCTGTAGCGGCCGCCATATTTGATCTCCTGGAAGTCGTCGTAGTGAGCGGTCATTGAGTACGTCTTCTCCATGGCGTCAGCCTGAGAGGTCAGCGCAAGGCAAACCTGAGAGGTCACCGTGGTGGAGGCGTGACAGAGGTGTGACAGGAGTGACAGACTGAGTTCAGAGTTCAGTCATAACCTCTCACAGCTGAGACGGAGGCAGGGTGCCACCTATGGGGCAAACTGGGGAAGTTAAATCCAACCGGCTGTGGGCTTCGTGACGCAACGGTCCTTTTTTAGTTCTAAATCAAAAGCACACAGGGCGAGGGGTCTCCCGTCGTGCATGAGTTATGTCCAGGGCTCCGCTCTCTGTCATTATCATTGCGTCTCCCTCTGCTCCATTCATTCTCTCTCGTCTCCTGCCTCCCTCCGCATGGTTGACCTGTCGATAGAAAAGAGAGGGGGGGTGGGGGCAGGGGAGCGATATTGAAAATGGATTCCATGATAGGAGGAGGTTCATGTACAGACACACAATTCTGTCTTTGCTGTCTGTCTGTCTGTCTTTTTCTTTTTCTTTGTCCTGGATGAAGCTGCATGGATTGATTGGTGACAGCCATCCATCAGGAAGATGATGATGATGACTGAGGCTATGTGTGAGGAGATCGATGTAGAGGAGAGGTGCAGGAAAATAGAGAGGAGAGGAGGTGGAACATTAATGCAATGGGTGGCATGGAGAGGAGAATTAAAAAGAGAGAAGAGGAACCTTGAGGAGAATTTACTACTGCAGCTTGGACTGAGGAGCGACAGAGGGAGAGGAGAGGAGGACAGAATACAGAGGAGAGCAGGGCAGAGGAGGTGGAACAGTATAACTTATGAAAGACATCAACACTACAGGAAAATGTCAAGAGTGATGAAGTGAAGGAAGAAATGTGTCAAGTAATCTATCCATCTATCTGGCTTCTCATCAAATCCCCTATGCATGCGCGTGCGCACACACACACACACACACACACACACACACACACACACACACACACACAACACACACACACACACACACACACACACACACACACACACACACACACACACACACACACACACACACACACAATAGTGTGCTTGAGCTGGGGTTATGAAGCAATAATGTATTATCACGTCAAAGCAGCTGATGATGAATTCATATCACATACAGTTTAAGATGCCCTTATCCCTGCCTATGGCTACACAAACTCTCAACACGTGTATACACAGATATGATGATGAATGTGTGCACACAACACATCACACAACACATATGCACACAGACTCGCAAATAAAAACACACACTCACATAAACACAGGTTTACAAATGCACAGGTTCGCAAATACACACACACACACACACACACACACACACACACACACACACACACACACACACACACACACACACACACACACACACAATAGCTCCACTCTGTGTATTTCAGGCCTGTCTCTCCTCTCCCACTCGTTCTGATCCCTCCTCGTGCCAGAGGCAATATCACAATCCTCAGACAAGACAGACAAATTGTTTTTGCGATATCAGTGTGTGTGCGTGTGTGTGCGCACACACATGAGTGTGTGTGCGTGTGTGTGCGCGCACATGAGTGTTTGTGTGTGCTTGTGCAAAAGCATCTGTTTGAATGCATGCTTGTGTGTCTCAGTGTGTGTGTGTGTGTGTGTGTGTGTGTGTGTGTGTGTGTGTGTGTGTGTGTGTGTGTGTGTGTGTGTGTGTGTGTGTGTGTGTGTGTGTGTGTGCGTGTGTGCGCGTGCGCGTGTGCGCGTGTGCGTGTGGACAGCATTGAAGCAGTCTTTTCAGCAGCTAGGCATGGTGGACTTGTTGAAGGCTGTGGAGGTGATCAGTGAAAATTGATCTGTTTTCTGTCCTCAGAGAACAGTGGATTTCTGCACTAATGACTTTTACAGACTTTACAAAACGCTGGTGCGCTTATATATTCAATACTGTGTGACACAGAGAGAGAGAGAGAGAGACAGACAGACAGACAGACAGACAGACAGACAGACAGACAGACAGACAGACAGACAGACAGACAGACAGACAGACAGACAGACAGACAGACAGACAGACAGATAGATAGAAAAGCAAGTGAGAAGACAGTAAGGATTATAAAGAGACATGACAGATCCAGAGGACAGGTCCCCATGGACGGCATTTACAAAGCACCTTTATCCAATGTGCTTTACAATGCGTAATACATTCCAACATCCCAACTCGACACATACTGTACGGACACTTGCTCAGGACCCCTTCGCGTTACTTTTTTACACACTGGGTACTAGTGATGTGCGGGTCGGGTTTTCTCATCCGCCCCGCCACGGAACCCAACCCGCCTCAACCCGCCCGCGACTGAGCGCGGCGTGGAGCCCCGCGGTCGTACCTATAATTCTGTAAAATCATGAAGGTTAGAAAATAAATAATCTTCAAGTATACACCCCAAGTGTATTCAAACTGTTATTGTTATTATTCTTATTCTTATTAAGAATAAAGACAAAACAAGAGCATGTGATTTTTATTTATTTTTTGCGTGTGAGAGCGGCTGACCCGCTCACCCGCAGCCCGCATAATTGCCTTGAGCGGTTGACCCGCGGGTTACGGGTCGGCCCGCTCATCGCTACTGGGTACCTATTTAGCATCAGTTTTCAACGTGCAACAGACAGTGCTCTCACGTGACTGACGTGGAAAGTTTGAGAACATGGCACTGTTGCCATTTAAAACACTGAAAACGACGTAAAACAAGTTAAAAACTTTTTTAAGCGACAGCTGGTGGTGCGAAGTCCGCTTCTGACAACTCATGCATCGTCCGATATGCATACTGATAGGGTGGGAATTATGATCCGTCCTTGTCAACATGGTGCATAGCAGGGCGTCCTTGGCGTCAGCATTGGATGCGTAGAACTACAGTATGACAAGTTGGGAGTGAAAATGTGTTTTACATTCACCCATTCACAACGTCATACACTAGCGAAGGATGCAATCATGCAAGGCACCACCCTGCTATTTTTTAATAGCCAAAGATATCTAAAATGACACAGATGCGTTCCTGGATTGAATGGGTTAA
>NC_137606.1:39956813-39959313 GCF_963280865.1 Gymnoscopelus braueri
TGTTTGATTGATTCTTACAGACTCACAGTGAACTGCAAATGAAGCCTAGAGCAAGAACACAATTACAGTATAATAGGGAATGGGACTATGTCCCACAATGCAACGCAATGGGGGCAAATTGTAGTCCGGAGTGTCCAGTAGCCTATTATTCGTGCATCGTTTTGTGGAGTTGTTTTGTAGTCCAAACACTGTTTTGCAGTTCTCCACATCTAATGCGACTAACGAATAACAATGCAAAAAACAACGCTCTAAGTGCCGTTTCCAGTTTGGTTCTCCTCTGCATGCAATGAATAGATTTAGTTAACAGGTCTCCAGTCTGGGGTTATTTTAGACCACATCGCTCCAACAAGCCGTGAGCTCATTTTGCAAACAGGGAACAACTGCGACTCAAACGAGGCACAACTGTCCTATAATCCAGCTCAGTGAAGCAATGGATTTGGGCTCACCTGTCCGCCCACGACGTGTCCACGTAGCGACACGGCACTGGGCCAAATTATACTACTTCCACACCATCAGCCTACAGTCCCAGAATTATTACGATCCCACCACACGCTCGTGCGCACACACACACACACACACACACACACACACACACACACACACACACACACACACACACACACACACACACACACACACACACACACACACACACACACACACACACACACAGTGTTTAGCCCCCCCTACTTCCTGACAAAATGAAGTACATGAGTCATAATTTATTTGGAGTCTATTGTCTGAAAAGGCCCCTTTTTTCTTGGTTCTATTATGTCACCAAGGGAGCAGCAAGCATCTCACAAAGACCAGACAGACAAAAAGCCTTAATAATAAACCATGATGGAAGTAAGTGATTTGATGGAAACATACAAGGCTATTATTATGTACATTTCTAAAAAATAAAAAATAAATAAAACATTGTTTCAAACACTGTATTGCTTCTGTCAATGAACTGAATTATAAAAAAAAAGGAACAACAGAAATAAGTTAAAATGCTGCTTCCGCTTCGTCCTGCTGTGAAGATGTGGCTGACTCAGGCCTCAACCTTTTTGCCCTTGGAGAAACTTACATGATTTTGTGACCTTCACCAAGATAATGATGAATTCTGGAGCGTGTGGTCCCCTTAATACTTTTACTTTTACTATCTTGAAAACTTGGTTCAGTTAAACGTTAAACTTGTTTCAGTTATAAGGGAATGACTGAATTGTGCATTAAAAGAATAATTTAAACATATTTTGTGAGTCCGGTAGATTCCGGTGCAGTCCGGTCCTTTTCGATTATGTATACCCATCTAAGTTTTGTGAGTTGAGCATGCAGATTCTAGCCTGGCTCCAGCCCCTGAATTGCTAGCCACGGCCATTAAAAAAATCGATTCTGGGGTCTGGTGACACTGTCCAAGGCGGGGTTTTCTCGGTTGATAATCTAACCGGGCCCAATGGGGAAGGGGATGATCCAGTATGAACCAATCGCCAAAGACTATCCCACTTTGGCAACGCCCATCTCAGAAAATGACTGCCCTGAGAGGGCTTTCAGACTGAATAATGCAGTGAAACGAAATGAAAATTCTGGCTGAGTGTCAGGCTATGCAGATGCCAATCCTTTGGAACACTATAGGTAGAAACTAAAGCCATATTTTGTGCTGGTAAAGACAAAGAACTTCCCCCCTGGTCTCACCACACTCCATTCACATTGCATGCATTAGAACACATTCCTTTGTGGCTTGCTGCTTTTTAGTAAGACATTTGCATAATAGCTAAATTAGAGCAGAAAGTTCCACACCAAATAGTTCTTCTGAAGTCTCCAGAGGTCTACACGTTTGAGGAAAAGCCTGTGTTGCTTGAAACATCACTGCATTAAATAAAATCCTCTTAATGGGAACTATTTGGTGTGGGGATCTTTCTTCTGTATTAAAAATGTTTTAATATTAATAACCACTTTAAACCCTATAGACTTAGCTGACTGCAGGGTCCCCTAACACTCTATTCTAGGGACACTAGTATTTCCCTCTACAACAAATCTCTTTGTGAAAATAGCAAATCTACAAGCTCACTGCACGTTGTGTTGTGAGCTTGTAGATCGCTTATCTAGTACTTGGGCGACTTTATTAGTGTGGTTGCCCTAGGCGGCAACACATTATAGTAGTTGGGCGACTTTATTCTTTATTATAGATAAATGTTATTTTACCGCACTATTCCTCCCACAGTTTTTGATGTAAAATCGACCGGCTTCATTGGGAATCGTGTGCTTCCATTTTGCTAGGAGATATGTTGTATAGTTTAATTGATATTAATTTATTAGTGAATACTTTTTTCCCATTGACTTATAATGAGAAAATGCGAAAACTCAGGTATTTTTCTCTCGGAAACCGTAAGGGCTACAGTTACAACACTTGAGGGGAGGTTTATAGTCCAGTGGCCTACATACAAAAAAACATTTTCCCCTGTATAGATTTTCCGCCATTTAGAATTTACTTCAAAACTAACTTTTTACACCTTATTCT
>NC_137606.1:39964313-39971813 GCF_963280865.1 Gymnoscopelus braueri
CGAGCCGCAGCTTTCTGAACAAGCTCCAGAGGTCTGATGGCAGATGCCGGAGCACCAGCAAGGAGGGAGTTGCAGTAGTCCAGGCGGGAGATGACAAGAGCCTGGATGAGCACCTGGGCTGCCTTCTCCGTGAGGAAGGGGCGAATCCTCCTGATGTTGTAGAGGAGGAATCTGCAGGACCGTGTCACTGATGCGATGTTTACCGAGAACGACAGTTGATCGTCCAGGGTCACACCCAGATTCTTCGCAGTCCGAGTTGACATCACCACAGCATTATCAATGGTGATGGCCATGTCTCGGTGCGGACAGCCCTTCCCCGGGAGGAACATCAGCTCGGTCTTGTCCAGGTTGAGCTTCAGGTGGTGCGTCGACATCCACTCCGAGATGTCAGCCAGACAAGCAGCAATGCGTGCCACCACTTGTGTGTCAGAGGGGGGGAATGAGAGGATCAGCTGGGTGTCATCGGCATAGCAGTGGTAGGAAAAGCCATGGGAGTGGATGACAGCACCAAGAGATGTAGTGTAGAGAGAGAAAAGAAGAGGACCCAGAAACAAGCCTTGGGGAACCCCAGTAGTAAGCCTGTGTGGTTCTGACACAGACCCTCTCAGCATCACCTGGTAGGAGCGACCCGTCAGGTAGGATGCAAACAGGGAGAGTGCAGAGCCTGAGACACCCATCCCCTCAAGGGTGGAGAGGAGGATCTGATGGTTCACTGTGTCGAACGCTGCAGACAGGTCCAGGAGTATCAGGACGGAGGAGAGAGAGTTCGCTCTAGCGGCATGGAGCGACTCCGTCACTGCCAGGAGGGCAGTCTCGGTCGAGTGACCCACTTTGAACCCAGACTGGTGGGAGTCCAGGAGGTTGTTCTGGTGGAGGTACGAGGACATCACAGGATATTGATTGATGGATTGATGGATTGATGGATTGATGGATTGATGGATTGATGGATTGATGGATTGATGGATTGATGGATTGACAGACAGTATGCACATGCAGAACAAAGCAATGTACACAGGAAAAGACAAGCATAACACTAAAAGCTTATTTCCATTGTGGTCCCAGTTACATGCAGTGACAGGAGGAACTGTTATTGACTAAAATTGGGGAGAACATTAGTTTTTTAGTAAATTTTGTCTTGTGTTGGGTTTTCACTGCACCACAGCGAGGTAAATGAGAAAGATAACAGAAACAACATGATGCACCATGTTCATCCCATTGATTATGACCCATGGTATAGTTGATTACTGCTGATCATTTTCCAAAGCATGGATTGTTTGATTGTCTAGGAAGCCACTGGAATCCAATAATCTCCTTATAGTGTGAAAATCAACCTGCAGACACTTTCAGCTAGTAATCCAACACGCTAAATATAATTGTGTATTTATTGTTTTCTCAGAATTAAGTATTAAGTATTAAGTATATAATGCATTTTAAAGCATGGTTTGAAAAGTCTAGTCAAAACTGGACACTGGAGAACAGATTGATTTATGATCAAAATTCAAATTCAGTGTAACAATAGTTCATGTAGATACGGAAGACAGAATGTTTATATACTTCATTCCCACTCCCCATACCCCCCCATTCGCTAACAAGTTTATACAGTCGTACTCCTTTAAGTCAGTACGTTCAACCTCTTGTCATTTTCATTCGCTACAAGCCAACTCACTCACGCCCTCATACCCACAGTGCAACTCTGGCGGTTCATTTACTGTAAGCAGCCTCTGTTTTCTGTTCATTCTACGTGCTTAGCTGTCAGTGCCGGTTGTACAGCTGTCAGTGTAAAACTTCCTCCACCTCCCCGTCCTCCTCCCTGTGGCATTTGGTTTTGTTGGTGGGATGGTTCTGTGGAAGGTGTTGTGTTATGTGGTGGTGGTTGTGCATTAAGGGTTTAATGTTGTGTTTATGTAATAACTGTCGTGGTATGTAATAACTTTACAACTTATGCTCTGCTCAGGGGGTTCGTGATTGAAGATCTGTGACATGTTTGCACAGGGAATCTGTAATATCACATGAGCAGAGTCACACCGCCAAACTGAATGCAATATCATTGCAATATATGGTAAATGGTTAATATGGTAATGGTTAATAAATGATAAATGGTTAAATAATGGTCTGGTTATTTTTGAGCTGATGTGTCTAATTGAAATAAGGACATTTTTATAATTGTGGAATATGATTTTAGACATCATTGACAAAAGTTTGGGAAACCGACTTATCCGACACACGAGAGGGGGATAGACAGGACGGAGAGGATATGTTTATATCCCACCAGGGTCTGAAGGTCACTCTCGGAAATGCATCTTTTTGTCTTGAAAGCTGACAGTTCAAAACCCCACATACCTTATTTGAAGGCATCCTATAGAAGTTGCACAGGGTCTCGCATTTGTGTCTGAATCCCAGCAGGCTACAGCACTCATGGTCACATGAGAACCGCATGGACTCTACCTCTACATTATTGTTTTAACATTTTAATAATATTTGACCTTCTTAGTGTTGCTAGAGGACATTTTGTTAAGAGCTGCTGTTGCAGGCTGGCAAGGTTTGTTTTAGCCCTAAAATCCATTCCTTTGAGAGTTTAATCCATGAAGTCCTTCAACGCCAAACTCTCCTCAGCTCACTTCTCCCATGGATTACATGTCTGCAGAGGATTTCTTGTAAATCCACCGATGCTTTTGTGAGCTTCTGTGATGACCATATTACACCCATCCTTGCTTCTCTTCACCTTGTGCCTGTGAGTTTCAGAATTGATTTTGAGATTTTGCTCATGACTTTTAAAGCCTTACAAGGCCAAAGGCTCCTAGTTAGATTTTATGCTGGTCCCGTATGAGCCTGAGATCTTCAGATAGGCCCTCTTGCCTGGGGCCGTTGTGCTTTTGCAGACGGGGCACCAAAGCTTTGCAATGCCCTTCCTGAGGACCTCAGACTGACAAAGTCTGTGTTGTCTATTAAATCACGTCTGAAAACCTACCTTTATGACATTTCTTTTACTTTTTTACTTTAACTTTTTTGTTCAACTTTAATTTATGTTTTATCACTTTCATGTTATGTTCCTGTAATTTGTATGTTATTTTTGCAAAGTACTTTGTAGCCTTGTTTTAAAAAAGTGCAATAGAAATAAAGTTTAAAGTACATAAACTGACAGCAGAATAAACAGGCCCCTCTCCTTTGTCTGAACACCTACTGTAGCATCGATGTGCCCTTCAGCAAGGTGCTTAACTCCTAGCAGTGTTCCTCCAGCAATGCTCCTCATTAAGCAGCAGTCACAGACTGCAGGCTAAATGTACTGGGCGTCTTCAAACTGTGTCAGTGTTCAATATTCAGCTGAAAAGGAACAACTGCTGTCTGTCAGGCTGACAGTAAATAAATGAAGGTAAAACAAGGAACGTGGACTGGAGCACATGGAGAGAGGACAGCGGCGTAATTAGAGGCTGAATTACACAGCCTGTTTAACACACACACACACACACGCACGCACGCACGCAGAGAGAGAGAGAGAGAGAGAGAGAGAGAGAGAGAGAGAGAGAGAGAGAGAGAGAGAGAGAGAGAGAGAGAGAGAGAGGAGTGAACAGGCTGAGAGAGATGAGAACAGGACAGGTGTCAGTGCTCCATGATAAAAGACAGGCAGCATAAGACTTATAGACGTGGAGGGGGAAGGAGGATGGAGTGATGGAGAGGAGGAGGTAGGGATGAGAAGAAGAGCAGTAGGAGGAAAGGGGTTGAGATTCAGTGCCAACATCGCTTAGCGCTGTCCTCCTTCATTGATATTCTGAGCTCATGGTCTCCCCTCCCTTTCTCTCTCTCTCTCTCTCTCTCTCTCTCTCTCTCTCTCTATCCCCTCTACTCCTCCCACTGTTATTTCTCTCCAATGAAAGTGATGTCATCCCTATATGGATCCTCTGGTCAGATGCCACTGTCGCTTCTCTGTCACTACTGGGCATACACACGCACGCACGCACGCACGCACGCACGCACGCACGCACACACACACACACACACACACACACACACACACACACACACACACACACACACACACACACACACACACACACACACACACACACACACACACACACACACACACACACACACACACACACACTCTCGCACGCGTACACATACTTAGCCCCACCATGAACTACATCCTAATGTACACTTACTGTAAAGGACATGCATACATGTGCAACATTAGGTAGAGATTCAGTGGAGGGTCCACTGATGGTGACATCAGGGTTTAGTCGTCCAGTTATACTTCTTGGGCTTTGGACTCATATTCCCAGCAGTCTAGGCTGCATGGTGGCGGGGTATACGCTCTATTTTAATATCTGAGAGTGAGTGGCGAGGAAGGGTGAGACAATAAATCACACTCATTATGGATTCATAGAGAATGAGGCAGCAGGGAGAGAGTGTGTGTGTGTGTGTGTGTGTGTGTGTGTGTGTGTGTGTGTGTGTGGGGGGGTATGTTATAGACAAAAAGGTTACAGAGGGTCAATGTGTGCGTGTGTGTGTGTGTGTGTGTGTCTGTGCGCGCGCGCGTGCGTGTGTGTGTGTGTCAGAGCGTTTGGGAAGGCGCCCGCTGAACGCAGAGGGTGCCTACGGCACGGTCCGCTGAGCTTTCATTTTGATTAGTGAGCAGACCTCCAGTGAGCTGCATGGTGTTCACCACTAAGCGAAGGCTGTAGGAATTTATTTATTTATTAATAACAAAGCCTTCACGCTGTGAAGTAGACTTCACTCACCATGCAGCGAGACACACACACGCCACACTCTGGACGGAGATCCATGAAGGGCAAATACTGACATTGTTATGAAGTTCAAAACAAAACCAAATGCAGAACACAGACACAGCACATATTATGAGGTGAGGTAAAATAAGGCTTATTTGTAGAGAATTGCCTGGGAGTTGAGGAGCGATGGTGAATGGTGTGGGAATGGCTGGACTGGTAGGTAGAATGGCAGGTTATGAGAAGGCAGACAAGAATTGATGCTGAGCAGTGAAACACACAGAACTAATCACTAAACTATGGAGGGTCTGACACGTGTCACTACCACTGACGCTGGAACAACGATCGGATGAAGAGGGGTTTATATGCAGGAGAGGTGATGAGCTGATTGAAGGCAGGTGGTGTGCAGGATCCAGGTGAGTGAGCAGCAGGACAGGAACACACACGCACGCACACACTGGATCTGCAGGATGAGGATAGGTGTGGATGTGAAGTGCCTCTTTCAATCACAGAAGGTGGTATCTGCCTCCAGGAATCAGGACTCCAGGAAAAGGGGGAGATGAGGTGAGCCAGGTGAGAGGGAAATGTGGTTTTAGTCTCTAATGGACCCACCACGATAAAAGTTGACGGAACTGCCAAGGAACTGATTGATTGATTGATTGAATATTTTATTAGGCAAATAATGTAAAACAGCACAGTTACATTTAAAATACTTTGTCTAACAGGTCCATTCATGGAAGTCCTTGCGGCCTTGTTTCCAATGAGGGCCTTGGTATTCAATTCAAAGACATATATAGTGGCACCACAGTTCGAATAGCAATACAAAAAATATAGCTGTAAGAGAGAGAGAGAGAGAGAGAGAGAGAGAGAGAGAGAGAGAGGGCAGCGAGAGAGAGAGAGAGAGAGAGAGAGAGAGAGAGAGAGAGAGAGAGAGAGAGAGAGAGAGAGGGGCAGCGAGAGAGAGAGAGAGAGAGAGAGAGAGGCAGTGAGAGAGAGGCAGTGAGAGGCAGTGAGAGAGAGAGAGAGAGAGAGAGAGAGAGAGAAGAATAAGTGAACATGCATTAATTAACAAAGTCATGATTTTTGTTCAGTAAATTATATTTGGACTGGTTAAATTGGGGGTTTGAACCAGGGACCTACAGACTTGCGGGTAGACAGTGTAAAGGATAAGGATAATTCCTTTAACAGGTCCGTTCATGAAAGTCCTTGCGGACTTATTTCCAATGAGGGCCTGTGAGCAATTAGAGGTTAAGAGTCTTGCTCAGGGACAAATTTCATTTCATCGACACATTTGCTGGCCTGGCCTGGAATCGTACCTGGGGCAACCAGGGCCTCTGGCTCCCTAGGCGGGCTCACTAACCACTCAGCTATGGCCACCCCTAAATAAGCGGAAGGTTGCTGACTCGATGACTCTTTTCTATACCCACCCTCACCAACCTTGACCTCAGTAAAACAACGACCTAACCTCAAGAAACACTATTTGTAAAATGAAGAATTCCAAATGATGATCACTTCAACACATAGTTGGGGACAGGGATCGATCCAGTGACCTATGGATTCACAGGCTGCCTCTCTTCTCATTGAGCTAGAGATATGGCCTCCCTAATGGTGTCTGTTGATATCTATAGGTTTTTTCCGTCCGTTATGAACCAAGCCTCTGTTTCGCTAACTACTGTAGATCACTGGTTCACAAAACATTTACCAATAAAGGTTTTTTTTTTCTCCTCGGAATGGAAACTAGTGAAAATAGTCGATCTACAAGCTCACAACACGTTGCTATCTGAAAAGTTGTGAGATTTTAGATCGGCTATTTTCACAAGAAAGTATGTCATACGTAAAAAACAACTACTCTCAAAAAAGCATTTCATGTTATTGTTTAAAAATTGCACATCTCTGAATTAACAGGGTCATGTTTTGTACAATGCAATTTAAATGTAAACTGTAATGAGTGGGGTTTGAACCACGGGGTCAAGGCAGATGGTTAAGCCATTGGACCAACAGACCTGAACTGGTGAAAAAGGAGTTCACACAGATGACACACTTTCACGCAAATTGCTCAGAAATCCTGGGTTTAAATATTTTTCAAACTGCTCAAAATTGCAGACAATCTAAGGGCGGAGCTTACTGGTCAAAGTGATAGATGTGTTCCTCATGAGTCAAGGCACATGTGTAAGCAGGTTTAATGGCTGTCGGCCAAACGAGGCATGACTTTTGCCTGTTTAAAGTTTGCATTTTCAGAAAATTGCTGTAGCGCCCCCCTTTGACCAGAGGTCAGAGGTCAAGGGGGCACGGTGGCGCAGTCGGTAGCGCTGTCGCCTCACAGCTAGAAGGTCCTGGTTTCAATTCCCGCCGGGGACGCTGTGGGCACTGGGGGCGTGTTCTCTCCTCCGCGTCATCAGTGCCCATACCCTAGGTGGGGTTGGTGAAAGGGCCTTTCTGTGTGGAGTTTGCATGTTCTCCCCGTGTCTCCTAGGGTAGTTAATACCCTCACAAAAACATGCAGTAATCCTGGTCACTATACTGCCTCCCCCTGGTCAGCCAGGGCGCCTGATGGAGGGGAAAGGAACTGGTTGGAATAACGTGTTCCTTCCACGCGCTACGTCTAACCAGGGAACCTCCCCCTGTCGGGTGATAAGAAGCGGCCTGCTTGCTCCTCATGCATTGAAGGAGGCATGAGCTTCAGCTTGGGCTCTCCCTAGGCTGGCAGAGGGAGAGTAGCGCCCAGGATTACATAGGCAATTGGCCCTGGGTGAAAAAATATGGGTTACAAAATCGT
>NC_137606.1:39976813-39991813 GCF_963280865.1 Gymnoscopelus braueri
TGTATCCCTCAATGGGTGGTAGTGGTGGGGAAAATAAATAAATAAACAAACAAAAAAACAATCACTGGCATTCTAATCTGTTCAATCTGCACCTCCTTCAGTCCCTCCATCCTCACTTCACCTCAGAACCTCTCTCTGCAATCTCTATTTCATCCTTCTCCCTCCACCCTGCCTCCTTTTACCAGACAAAATTTAAATATACCGCTCCCTCTCGTGTGCCCGCTTACCCCCCTCTCTCTCCTTTTATCTCATGGTGATTGTTGCGTGCCTGATGAAAAGAATATGACTCACTAGACTATGGCTGACAAACTGTTTTCACAGCTAATCCTTTCCCAGTGATGTCTGAACTGTCGCCCTCACAAACAACATTATTCTGCCGACATTCACATATCAAGTCATGTCTACTGTGACTGTGAGCTGCTTGCCTGGCTGAACAAATACAAATAAAATGTTTTTTTTTGCACAGGATTCTCCACTGTTATTATGACCTGAGTAAAGCTTCAATTTGAGTGCAATCTACAATAGGAATTAACTGTTGCTGCTACTTTCAGGTAATATGCCTTTCAACCCTGGTCCCACCACCACACATAACGCTGTCTCCTGCACAATTGACTTGAACAGCTTGTCTTTCTCGGGTGTTCATGACCGGAAAGGTTTGGGATATTTCCATTTTGAATATCAGTTTAAAACTTGTGTCTGACCGTGAGATAATGCAGTGCATGCATGGCTATAACTTAGTTAATCAGGACATATATTCTAAGCATAGTGGTGTTGCTGTCACGATCAGAGTCAGAGGTGTAGGACCCAAGCGCAGGACAAAGGCAGAGGACGAAGCAGACACAGGGTAGATCGAATGCAAGGGTGGTTTATTAACCAAAACAGAGGATCAGGAATAAACATACAAACACGAGGAGACTAGGAAAATAACATGAACTAGGAGCAACACTGAAACACTAGGAACTTAGAAAATCACAAGAAGATAACTAACACAGTGACTTACTTTAACGAAGACAGGGGAAGTATAAATAGACACACGGTTAACAGGACACAGGTGAAACTAACTGACAATCAACACAGGGAATGGCTAAGACTAAAAGGACACAGGTGCAAGACAGAGTTAATCAGAGGACTGGTGAGAGAAGACAGGAAACAGCAAACGAGGCAGACAGGAAACCATACTACAAAATAAGATACACATCAGGGCAAAAGGTAACAACAGAGAAACAGAATACAATTGGAACGATACAACATAATAGTGGCCTAACAGGCCTAACAAAGAGTCCAACACCATAAAAGGGCATTCAATGTCTAAATAATAAGGTCAAAGTCCACGGCCCGAGGAGCAGACCGTGACAGTTGCAATGCACGGTTGCCCTCTCCAGGTGCAGGCTATACAAACAATTGGTTTGTATTAAAGGGGAATTTTGCCCCACGTTTTTTTTTAACCTTTACTATGATGTTATGATATCCTAGGATGAATGGTACAGTAGAAAAATGTCATAACTCCATCCCGGATCCACCACAGCTAAAAACGCGCGCCTATTATTATATATTATTATTATAACGTCTTAACAGTAGATGCATGCTATAGACTGAAAGTTCTCAACGTGGGGTCCCCCAGGGGTCATTGAGGGGGTTCCAGGTGGTCCCCAGCTAAATTAGCTAATATAGCATCAAAATCAGTCTACGTAACTACATTAACCCTACTTGTGAGGTTGGGCTTGATTTTACATCTGCTAGTTTCAAAACATCTATGTTAAAGGAGAGTTCCGGTCATTTTAGTTTGTATGTTTGATGTGTCGCTAATCACTCACCAACATACAAAGGAACGTTGAATATTTCCAGATCTGCCCCTGTTGTCCATTCTGCAGACCCCTTGCAGCGGCATAATGGGAGAAGTGTGTAAGAGTGAAAATCGTCTATTTTAACAGATGCAACGTTTTATTTTCTCCTACTACTCATCGTGGAGTCTCATGATACTCAAACATGCGCTGAATGTCCCGCTCAAGAAAGACATGACGCTGGTTGCTTGTTTCTCTCACAGAACCTGGCGTGTGCCAGATTTTGTGAGAGAAACAAGCAACCAGCGTCATGTCGGGCAGGGGCAGATCTGGAAATATTCAACGTTCCTTTGTATGTTGGTGAGTGATTAGCGACACATCAAACATACAACCTAAAATGACCGGAACTCTCCTCAAATATTAAATGGGGATCTGCGGTCAAATATTCATTTGGGGGTCCTTGACATGAAAAGGTTTGAGAACCACTATAGACCTCCCTCAGTTCCTGCACACTGTCTACTTTGTCATCCTACACTTATTCTGAATTTATTTTATTGGGAGATCTCTAAATTGGAACATGCTTAACCCCCTGCCACTGTTCTCCCACTATTTGATGCTCTGAATCTATCCCAGATTATTTATATTATTATCCCTACCAAACATAGTATGAAACTACACATGAAGGCCTCTCTTAGTGATGTTATGTTAACCAACGCCCCTGAAAAATACAAATTTACACAACATAAGTAGCCAATGCTTCACTGCATATATTCTATTTAATGGCTGCTCCAATAAACACCCCCTGTTTGTTACAAAGTGTGTGATAAAATATTTCATATACCTGGCCTTTCTGCACAACCTGTCCGCTGCTTGGTCATTGAGAAACATGGCCCACTAAAGAGAATCAGTTAAAAACACACAGCCCATGGATTAACAGTGATTTTGCCTCCCTAAAGGGGTGATCCCACCAAGATGTGTCGCTACAGGCGCAGACTTTTCAAAACTGCCATACAAAACAGTGCATCTGGAAAAAACTACGCGGTGCAACAGGTGGTGCACTAGTGTGCGTAACTGGTTGATCAAATAATGAATCAAATAATTAAGCAAAGTTAGACTCAAGAGTCTTGAGTCTAACATTCTCTCTCAAACTTTCATCTGCATTTTCCATTGTCCCACCATTCCTAAATAGAGAGAATGTCCTATCCATCTCCAACGTTGTAGGAGGATCTCTTCCTCTGCTGGCTGTTGCTTGTTTGCCAACATTTTTTGTTGCTGATGGTGTTTGGTGAGTCATCATGGACAGTTCATTCCAATCCTCTGCTGCCCAAAAAAACTCTCTCTCTCTCTCTCTCTCTCTCTCTCTCTCTCTCTCTCTCTCTCTCTCTCTCTCTCTCTCTCTCTCTCTTTATTTAACTCTGTCACTTGTTCTCAGACTGAGAAAACACCTCTCTCTTTCCTTTCCATCTGACTTTTTCACATTGTCTCTTTTCCGTCTCCCTCTTATCCTCCCTTTATCAGCCTTCTCTCTTTCCCAGTCTCTCTGTATCTCTTTCCCCACTCTCTCTAAAACCCGGCTCACTAGGACCTAACTGGCTGAGTCAATCTCTCTCTCTCTCTCTCTCTCTCTCTCTCTCTCTCTCTCTCTCTCTCTCTCTCTCTCTCTCTCTCTCTCTCTCTCTCTCTCTCCCTCTCTCCCCTCTCTCTCATATCACCATGGTACAATCTCTCTCTCCTTCTTCCTCCCATCCCCCATTCCCTTCTCCTCCATTCATTCTAGTTATCTAGACTGAGTGGAGTGAGTGAGGGCCACAACCTCTGTCTTTCCATCCAATCTCTCTCCTTTCTCCCTCACCTAAATTACTCCATCTCTACCTCTCTCTCTCCTTCGAATCTCTCCCTTTCCATTTTTCCTTCCAAGTCCATCTCTACCCCCCCCCTCTCTATCTCTCTCTCTCTTCTCTCTCTCCTTCACATCACTCTCTCTTTCTCCATTCCTTCACATCTCTCTCTCTATCTCTCTATTTCTCCCACCATCTCCATCTCTCCATCATAGACTCATAAATATACCAGTTTTCTTCTTACATCAGTCTGATGAATCCGGCCCGAGACGATTATATGACTGTGTGTGTGTGTGTGTGTGTGTGTGTGTGTGTGTGTATGTGTATGTGTATGTGTATGTGTATGTGTATGTGTGTGTGTGTGTGTGTGTGTGTGTGTGTGTGTGTGTGTGTGTGTGTGTGTGTGTGTGTGTGTGTGTGTGTGTGTGTGTGTACACATTACAGTAATGGGAACAGTAGGGTGATAATATTCAATCTGTTGCTCCTCTGCTGAGGCGAGATTATATTACCTCTGGAGACAAAACTGTGTGTGTGTGTGTGTGTGTGCACATATGCTTGCATATGCCAATCAATCCATCAATCTTTATTGCATTTGCGCCTTGGGCTATACAGCGATCATCTGGAGTGACGTGTGTGTGCGCGTGTGTGTGTTCACAGGTACATGCTAGGATTCAGTGAGTGTGTATCATTGAGTTTTTATGCTCACCATGCAGTAACAGCGAATTGGGACCAGTCTGGCTTCTCCTGTATCTGAATGGACCACCAGTAAAACCGATGGGAGAGAAATCAGTGATATGCAAGCTGTGTGTGTGTGTGTGTGTGTGTGTGTGTGCGTGCGTACGTGCGTGCGTGCGTGCGTGCGTGCGTGCGTGCGTGCGTGCGTGCGTGCGTGCGTGCGTGCGTGCGTGCGTGCGTGCGTGCGCACCAGTAAATCTGATTGATTGCGGCTGTAATAAAATGGTATGTGCTTAGGAGAGCATGTCTCTCTGACTCTCTTATGTCTCTCTCTCTCTCTCTCTCTCTCTCTCTCTCTCTCTCTCTCTCTCTCTCTCTCTCTGTCAGAGACAGGACTTGTACATACTGTACAGACAGTACTTTGCCCGACAAGCAGATGTGCAGAATGTTACTACACAATGAATACAGAATGTTACTGGCTTGGCAATGTGATTTGTACACAATTTAATCTAAGAACACAGTAACAGAATAGAAACTAAGTCACTATTTACATATCAGTAATAAGTAGAAAAATGTGTACAGTATTACTGCTAATTATGAATGAATTATTTGTTTTACTTCCTCTCCTATCTAAGCTAACAGTCCTGGTCTTGTAAAAAGGAGAGAAAAAACAAGAGATTTAGATGTGACACTGTCACAGGAGATGCTAGCTGAGTGGTAGGAACACAGGGGAAGGACCCAAATGCAGACCTCGGATCAGGTAAAGATTCAGTTATTTTTGTTTTGATATATCTATTTTGATATGGACATGTAATTGTATCATTCTGTAAAAACATTTATGTAATAACTTTATACAATTAAAATATTGACTTAAAAAGTTGATTTTAAGAATTTAATTGCATACATTCAGTTATAGCTGTCACATGTCCATACCTATTGTTGCATTGACATCTTATTTATAGGCTTTAACAAATGTAATTGACTAAAATGTGTGTTTGTTTTTTCTTGCGAAGAAAGGGGAGGAAAAGGTTAAACAATCAAGTTAGTTTATCAACTGCACTGTTCAGAAATGTGCCTATTTATTTTTAGAGGAAAGCATTTTGTTCTGAACATTTTCTTTCTTTGTTTCTCACATTTTACGTACGTAACAACCACCACATGGTCACAATCACAAATCAAACCAAAGTTCAGAAACGTGAATCATTCTCAGTCGACTTGAATAAAGGGCTATTTTCAGTCTCACATGGGTCTATATTATAATGGATAATTTTTTGGGGGGTATGAGCTTCCAAGGTCTCTCTGTATGCACTTTACTGCATTATGTGGATATGAGCTAAGGCCTGTCAGATGTGCTCTGCTCAGTGGTGGATAGTAACTAAGTACATTTACTTAAGTACTGTACTTAATTTGAAAATAGCTGATCTACAAGCTCACATGTTGTGAGCTTGTAGATCGGCTATTTTCAACCATTTGAGTACTTTAAGCACATTTTGATGCCAATACTTTTGTACCTTTAAAAAGTAAATTTAGAATTCTGGACTTTTACTTGTAAGGGCGCGCTCCCACCGCACTTTTATTTTACCTCTGGGGCAGAATCTGCCAATGCATTGTCAATGTAAATGCGTGGATTCACGCAAGAGCAGATTTTTCCGCTTGTCACGCAGACCTTGCGTTTATCTGCTCTCCGCGACTAAGCATAAAACTGCTGGAGGCAGGCGCTGATTTTCTCCCTCTGTCCAATCGGGTGAGTCGAAGGCGGACCGTCTCAAGACTCAGGAAGAAACATGGTGCTCTCAGTTGGCGTTGCGGGCTACGGGGACGGTCTTGAATGTGAGTGACAGGTGCGTCACAGCGTTTTTTTAGAATCAGCTGGCTGCAAAAAACTGTGGCCGCGCACAACCTGCGTTTAACAGCGGCCAGCCAACTCTTGGTGGGAAGGGCGCGCTCTCACCGCACTTTTATTTTACCTCTGGGGCAGAATCTGCCAATGCATTGTCAATGTAAATGCGTGGATTCACGCAAGCGCAGATTTTTCCGCCTGTCGCGCAGACCTTGCGTTTATCTGCTCTACACGACTTGTCCATTGTAAGCAGAAAACTGCTGGAGGCAGGAGCTGATTTTCCCCCTCTGTCCAATCGGGTGAGTTGAAGGCGGACCGTCCCAAGATTCAGGTGAGAGCGCGCCCTAAGGGCACAAACGCAGGTTGTGCGCGGCCACAGTTTTTTGCAGCCAGCGGATAAAAAAACGGGAGTGACGCGCCTGTCACTCACTTTCAGGACCCTCCCCATAGCCCGCACCGCCTGCTGCCTTGAGCACCATGGTGCTTCCTGAGTCTTGGGAGGGTCCGCCTTCGACTCACCCGATTGGACAGAGGGAGAAAATCAGCTCCTGCCTCCAGCAGTTTTCTTCTTCAAATGGACAAGTCGTGTAGAGCAGATAAACGCAAGGTCTGCGCGACAAGCGGAAAAATCAGCTCTTGCGTGAATCCACGCATTTACATTGACAATGCATTGGCAGATTCTGCCCCAGAGGTAAAATAAAAGTGCGGTGAGAGCGCGCCCTAACAGAGTATTTCTATATTGCAGTATTGATACTTTTACTTAAGTAAAGAATTTGAGCACTTTTTCCACCACTGGCTCTGCTAGGGAGAGAGCAGGTACAGCACGCTGCTCTGGTCCTGCCTGGCTGCTCCAACATATTCTCCCTGGTATTCCTGGGAGGCAACCCCTTGCATTTCACAGAAGTTGCGCAACACAACACAAGCAGGAACAACATACTTAACCCTTTAGTTTGAAAGTCATTTATTTTCATAATGCATCGCCAGTGACCCTTCAACCCATTCAATCAATGAACGCATCTCTGTCATTTTAGATTTATTTGGCTATTCAAAAATAGCAGATATACAAGCTCATTGCGCGGCATAGAGTGAGCTTGTATATCTGCTATTTAAAACAAAAAATAAAAAAATAAAGCAAACTTATCTATGAATATATATTCTACAAATGTCAAACTGTTTTTTGAAAAAAAACGTATGTTGCTATATCAGTGGTACTCAAACTTTTTCATGTCAAGGACCACCAAAATTATATGTATTTTGCGGCGGACCCCCATCTCAAAATATTTGGTTCCAGGGACCGCCCAGGTTAAGGGATCGAAAGTATGTTCAACGGGGACGCATGCACGGCTCAAACAGGCATCGTAGGCTGCCTTTGGTCCCCTCACTGTACTGTCTGAGAATGGCTTCATTATATTATATCTCAAGCTGTATAGGCACAATCAGTCTAAATCAGGACAGGTGACCCCCTGGATGTTCCTGCTGAATGGAAGGAAAAAGTGCCATCCTCTAGCTTGTAGCACAGATGGGAACACATGCATTGTGGCACTTTATAGCCAGCCAACAATCAAGGAACCTGAAATTGTGGTCTACAAGTCCTTGAAAAAGAACACTGTACTATCATTTTCTATTATTATAATCAGTGGGATAGCACACTGGGGCAATGATTGGGATGTGCATGCCTTTCAAAGCCACCAGCACACATGGGGAATAGTCAAACCCTGTAATGATGGCTTGAACTTCAGGTACAAACAGGTTGGCAATATCATGGAATTCAACATTACTGGCAACTGTGGCAAGCTCCTGACCTTATTTTATCTATTGTTGACTTTAAGTAAAACCCCTGGCTTGTCTGTGTGCTATTTTGGAGAAATATTGAAATTGAAATTGTCTGTTATCAGCCCTTATGTTATTTGTATAGGCTAACTTTTAGGATAGGCATTTGTATTAATCTTGTTGATAGAAAATGTTCCTTACCACATGATGCCATGCAAATTATAGATGATCCTTACCACATGCTGCCATGCAAGATCTCAATACCTTCCTAGATTTTGCTCTCCTCGTGTATTTCAGCTTGCGCTTTCTGCGAATGCAAATATATAATATTCAAAGATTCGTCCATAATCAAAAGAGAGCCTGTTAGGCTATTTGGATACTTTATTGAGTGGTTTTGGATACATTTTGCCATGTGGATTTCGTTTGGATTTTGGTCTTAATTTTTCCAAGAGAGCGCTGTTTGGACACACACAGCATCTATTTTGTGCTCTACCAAATTTCGATGACCATTTCATTTTGGTCGTTTTGTTTTGTCTTCTTTCTTGACTCCGAGGTAGAGGGTGCGATGAATGAAACATTTAATCCACTGGCCCTCGCATCAGACAACGCATTTCTATGATTCTATGATATGCGCTATGACCGACAATTTCTTGACCCGTTACACTGAACATGTGCAACCTCATGAAAGACAAAACTATGATTGATCTGCGTCATACGTGTAGTGTTACCCAATCAAGACACAACAAGAATTTATGGCACTATAATTGCATAATATGACATGGTGACCGTCGTAAAAGACAAAACTATTTTCTGCTCTGATCCTGGCCTAACTCTAAGTGAAGTGAACCAATACTGCCTGGGGTGGAGTGAAAAAGAGGTGTAGCCTATATAAAGGGAATTAACACGGGATGTTATTGGCTGATACAAAGTGAGTTAATGAGGGACAGGTGAGAGAATTGTGGATAGGCCGGGTCTGATTGGCTGAGGGGAAAGAAGTTAGATGAGTAATTAGCAACTGAAGACAGGATGAGGATCTCTGCAGTGCGGAAGTGTGGTCAGTACACCAACAAAGGCAAATAAATCCAAATGAGGGGCCGGCAGGAATCCTAAATCCAAAGACAGACACGAGGTCCATCCCTGCAGGACAAGCAGGCAGAAACTGTCTCAAGAGACAATACCCAGGTAACCAGAAATGCAGACTATACAATACAGAGGATGAGATATGAAATACTGTATGTCTACACAGGCTACAGAGCCAGGACGTGAAGAACATGTAAGATTGCACCTCATGCAGCAACATTCTCTTAAATGTATCTGATATTTTCTCTTAATGTTCTATTAATGTTCTATTATGACCCCCCAAAACGGCCGTAAGAACTTCAGCATTGTTAAACTTAAACAAAGTAAACAGGTTTGTTTTTATATTTGATATTTCACTCAAAAAGAAGCCGCAATTTGTTGGATGCTTGCACAAAATTGCACCCACTTTTTTATCCCTGGTGTTTGTGATGTGACAATAAACTGAAGTGGCGAGGTGTGATTTTCCAGAGCTCCAGTACTGACTAGCAGGGGGGGGGGGTTGCCTGTGTGATCATGGTTGGTTCCTTTAGTTGGCATTTGAGAGAGTGACACTGATGTGAATTTTATTATTCCTCGTAATGAGCTGACAGTGATTGCATTGTTGTGCTTTAATTATGCTGGATTGTAATTGCCTTTTGGATAATGATGAGCCACCTTCAAGACTCAATTATTTCCCATCTCTAATTCCACATCAACTGCCAAGAAATTACAGGGTAGGTTGGTTGCTGGGGAGAGAAGGTCACATTAATGAAAATACATATAAATAAAACATCAACATTATCCTTTCGAATTCATGTCTGTAACTTGAGGTTTAAAATCTGATCTGGTAATGAAATCCTGAAGTTTCTGAGTTTTTTAAAGTTCATTCCAGGTAGAAGGAGCAGAGAACACAACAGCTTTCCTCCCCAAAACCCAGTGCGAGTTCTGGGTGCTGATGCATGTAAATAGTCATCTCTGTGATCATCATTTCTAAGATGGGTTTCAAGTAACAAGGTAAAAAGGGAGCTGACCGTGGTTGTTTTATAGATGAAGATGTACCACCATTGATCAGCCTACCGGCAGTAAGAGATGTCCAGTTTACTTTAGCAAACAGAGCTCTGTTTTGAAATCCAAAAAGATGATTGGTTGGTAGTATGAAGTATGCTGAATATGTGCTTGAACACGTGTGTAATTTAATGATGCAGTGCTACCAGACCTCATCAACTATTCTGGTTTGTTGATTTGTCTGATTTAAACATTATATTGTATCAGACCAGTTCACATGGGGTGAGATGCAGAGCAGCCATCAAAACTTTCTTGTTTATACTTACTGGCTTCTCTCCTGCTGTGTGTTTTGATTTAGTCTGCTCCCATCAGCTTCAATCCCACCAGCAGGGGGGCCATGATCTAGAGCGTCTGCCCTGAAGATCGAAATCTCCCCTGCCGCCTATAATTAATTAATCTCCAAATGCCAATAATTAATAAATGAGCTCCAGCTCCATTTTTCATTGCCAGCCTCCCCTGTTTGTGTGGAATGCAGAGAAGGTATTTGGATTTAGGTGTGTCCGTGACCTTGTGGGAAAGGTGCTTCCAATGACACTAGTTGGGTTTCCATCAACCCGTTTTATAAACAAAAAACAGGCGGCAAGCATCAGTTTTTTAAAACAAAGCCAATAAGGAAGTGCCGAAGTGGCCTAGCAGGTGCTGCTATTTCCCCTCCTGCTGATTGCAGAAGCACTATAACACTCCATTCAAGTGAATGGGTATTTGGCCGGACTTTACACTTGATTTTATTACCTTAGTAAACATTGTCCTAAGTACTTTGTTTTTAATCGCTAGTTTACAGTCTTCTTTCAATAATTGAATTATCATGATATGTAAATTATGGTCCCATTCTTTTTTAAATTGATGATGAAGTAGGGTATGCTTCTTGGGCTTCTTCTGGCGAAGACCGCCCTCACCCCCTTTATGTTATTACTGTATACATGAGTGTGTGTGTGTGTGTGTGTGTGTGTGTGTGTGTGTGTGTGTGTGTGTGTGTGTGTGTGTGTGTGTGTGTGTGTGTGTGTGTGTCCTGAATTTTCATTTGAGAGTGAAATGATGCGAGTGTGTGCGTGCGTGTTCAAATATGCACATGTGAACATGAAGCCATGCCGAGAGAACGTGCTTGCCTTTGATTGGGAGTTAAATGATGCTAGCGTGCGTGCGTGCGTGTGTGTGCGTGCGTGCGTGTGTGTGTGTGTGCGTGTGTGCGTGTGCGTATGCAGGAGGGAAATGATGGGTTTTCTTGGGGAGGGGTTGTGAGTGATGGTTCTGCTGCCGTGCCCCACAAGCTGCCTGGGTCAAATGTTCTGACTGGTCTGTGTGTCTGCTGGATACGTTGCCATTACTCATAAAAACACAACCAATTCAGCAAACATGTTTGCTGAATTGGTCCCTCCTTGATTTCACAGTCAGAGGAGCTGATGTATTTTCCTTCCTACAGATCTGTCAGAAGTGGAGACCCTATGTTGTTATTTTCTGAGTGGAAAGGTTTATTGTTTTCATAAATCATTGATGCTGGGGAAAATAACGGTGGAGATAAGCTGTTTTTTTGTTGTTTTTGTTTTGTTTTGTTTTGTTTTGTTTTGTTTGCCTGCCTGTGTGATTTCTCTGTCGTCTCTGGGCTTCAGTGCATACAGCATTTACTTAGAAATGCAATATTGTGTTGCATTAGAGTCCAAGGCAAGGCAAGTTTATTTGTATAGCACATTTCAACAACAAGGAAATTCAAGGTGCTTTGCATTAAGCAAAAGAAACATGGTATAACAGGACATTTGAATACAATAAGAATGAAGACAGAGAAGTTAAATGCCTACTGTATCTCTTGGAGATATAGTAGGCAAAACACAATATGAGAGGGCATTTGTGAAAAAATATTGATTGATTGAATACTTTATTAGTCAGAAATGTAAACAGCATACGTGGTACAGTAAGACATTAAAGCTAAAAGAATAATAGAAAAAAGTCCTGCGGATTTGTTTCGATTGTGGTCCTATAATTCAATTGTTAATAAAAAAATAAATAATTGAAAATGAAATTGAAGGTGAAAAAAATGGTGCAATTATAGTGTAACATTTGTAAATATCTTTGAAATGTACAACATATAAAATACATATGTTGCAATATATAAATCGATGACCTCAAAGTTGTATTTCTCACAAAGCAGTATGAAAATCAATACTGTGACACCTGTGCTAAAGACTGATCTGCTGAAATACGGTCACTACCTGTCATTGTAGAAGCACATGACCTTTCAGAATAAAGCACATGACCTTTCAGAATAAAGGAATTGAGCAGAGCTTGTCCTACATGCTCACAATAGAAGCACATGGAACATGTTTGGGAATTGTAGGAACACAATGAATGAATGGGCCTCAACTGTTAAAAAGTGAGAATAAACCTTTCTCAGAAACTTTAGCTTTCTATAATGCATAATAAAACACATTCTGTCTTCATTGAATTTCACTTTTCATGCTACCGGCCTCTAGTGGGAACATTTTAATGCAGGTTAAATATGTCAGCCCCAGCAATGACTCTCTTGGTCAATCTGATATTTTAATTAAAATGTAATTACACTGCTGCTCCTGTCCAGCCTCGTTTAAGATGAGCGTGTCTGTAGATAGCATCCTAGATCACAAACCTATGCAAAGGATAAGTATGGTCAAGACAACTGCTCGTAATAAACTATAGTAAGTAAGTAAGTAAATTGTATAGCACTTCGCACATGCAGAGATAATTCACAAAGTGCATTACATACAATAGGAATAAAAACACAGCATGAAGTATTCAAATAATAACAAATCAACAGAAACAAAAACTATAGAACAATAGACGATATGTAGTGCTTGATACTATACTGTAGTAGTGATATTCAACTGGCGGCCCGCGGGCCAAATCCGGCCCCAGCTGAGCTTTCTTGTGGCCCCTGGAACACATTCCAATGTAAAAATAAATGTACAAAATTATTATTAGATGGTTGGTTGTACAGAATGACCATTTTTAATGTTTTTCATAACCGTTAACCGAAGCTCGTTAGTAGTTAATCAACCAATAGCCCGATAAGAATAAAATGTAGGCTACTGTTTAGAATGGTTTGGGACTCACTCAGGGTCACTCAGGTTAATTACAGTAACACCCACCACCTACTGCATTTGCAGTCAAGACACTGCTACAAGAACCCAAATGCGGGTAAATGTAATCTTTGGTGAGTAGGTGGTATGTTTCCTAATATACTACTGTAGATCTGCTGTGCTGCGTGTTGTTGGATTACGTCTGGGATAGCTAGATTAGGCAGGAGGCCACAAATTACTTGAAGTTGGGGGCCACAAGACGTCACAACACAAATGAAAAAAAAAAAAAATCATAGTGAAACAAGACCGTTGAGGAATTTGTAACTGGTTGGTTAAAGGGTTCACTTATTATGCTATTATTTTATTTATTTTTTTGTGCAAAGGTACAGATACTGTATCTTACCTGAAAGATATTTTTACTCCAGTAAAAGTTAAAGTCACCCCTAAGAAAGTCACTTGTAAAGTGTTCATCGTATGTACTAAGAAAAAGTGTTAAGATGCATTTAAGTATCAAAAGTAAAAGTACAAGTACAAGTATCAAAAGTAAAAGTATTAAAAACCTTTGGGTACAATGAAACCAAACAGCCAGAAATGTTGTGAATACTTCCTGAATAATGTATCTTTCAAGTAGTTCAGCAGTTTTTTCAGGTAGCTATATCACTACATTTCAGTGGCATATCAACATAAAAAAGCACAACAGATGAGTCCATTTCATCCATCACATGGCATCCATTTGTAGCTATTTCTGAGTTTTGAGTGGCTTTCAATTGGTTAGTTTTGAGTGGATTTTGTTTGATTGTTTTGTTTGATCTTCCATCTTCTACATCTCCATCCACTTGTAGGTTTTACAGATTCATTCATCCTCAATAGTGCCCTGGGCTGAATGATGGTCTAACTCTCCACTATTAATGAAATACATCATAAGAGCTTAGTGCTCTTATCAGCCGGATGCTCAAAAACAAAAAAAAGCCAGAACCTTTCCTTCATTCGAACATGTTCACCTTCCAATTCTCTTCTCACAAAGACACTTCCTGTGTGTGGGACCCACACACAGAACACTGACATATCTACTTCCTATTTTCTCAATATCCAAATCATAGCCTGTGCATTATAAAGGACTGGCACAAAAATGATCCTATCAAACATCAAATGGAAAAAATGTTGCAAAGGATTTTTTAACTGATTCTGGTACCTCTATTCATGCTTAAGTACATGCAAAAACTCTAGGAAAATATACCGTCCTGAAAGGCGTAATTTTTAAGATGGCGTCCAAGATGTATATCTCAAATGAAAAAAGTTTAAAGGCTTTTTCAACAGATTCTGGTACCCCTATGCATGCTTAAGAACATGCAAAAAAAATCTAGGTACTGTAAATATACCTGCTGGAAAGGAAACATTTTCAAGATGGCTGCCTACAGCTTCAATTGGTTATATCTTTAAATTGGTTACTATTCAACCTAGAAAGGTGGTTTTGGTGTTGAACACAATAAATGCCACATTTATTGTGGTCTTTATTCATCATCATCCTCAGACTCCTCTGGAGAAACTTGTTAAGTGGATGTCACCTTCCTGAAGTTGACATGGTCCACAGACAGTAGTACAAGGTAGTCCATATCTTCTGCAAGAGCAGCGGAGTGTCTGGCAGGCAGTGGAACAGTTACAATGAATGACCTTCAAGAGACTGTCTGGATTAACATTAATTTTTGACATGAGTGGGACAAATCTATTGTCCTGCAGGTTACACCCCCAGTTCAGAACATCCATACCATCTTCTGTTCCCATCCAGACCATGATCTGGTGGTATGCTCTACGACAGTGACATTTGGTAGCAGATTCAGTCGGTGGCAGATGTTCAGGCGTTACAGCTGATGAAGCTGAGACAACCTTCTTGCTGAATGTGTTAAATTGCATTGTTGCAAGCGAAT
>NC_137606.1:39994313-40084313 GCF_963280865.1 Gymnoscopelus braueri
TGTGTGTGTGTGTGTGTGTGTGTGTGTGTGTGTGTGTGTGTGTGTGTGTGTGTGTGTGTGTGTGTGTGTGTGTGTGTGTCCACATTTGCCCAGTAGGAGGGTGTGTTTGATATCCTGGCTAATGTACGGATACGAATGGCCGGTCATTTAGTTGATATAGCTTCACAGCGAGCCTCAACCCACACTACGGCCCCAACAAGATCAATAGAGAGAGAGAGAGAGAGAGAGAGAGAGAGAGAGTGGGGGGGGTGAGAAATGAGATAGAGCGTGAGAGAATGAGAGGTAATGAGAAAGAGAGAGAGAATAGAGAATATATGTGGTAATATAGCAGCCCAGTGCCTTGCCTGTAGTAATGACCGCCGTAAAAAATAGATAATTACACTGCCTTCTCTGTAAACAGGACTAACTACTGTGAAAGCTGCAAAACTGTGCGTGTGCGTGTGTGTGCGTGTGCGTGTGCGTGTCTGGTGTGCTTGCTGTATTAATACAGTGGAGATGAGGGTTTCGAGATGTAAAGGAAGCTGGTGTTTCTGAGCACAGAACATGCAAGTGTACAAGAGTTGTTCACTGCATGCTGGCTTGCACGTGTGTGTGTGTGTGTGTGTGTGTGTGTGTGTGTGTGTGTGTGTGTGTGTGTGTGTGTGTGTGTGTGTGTGTGTGTGTGTGTGCGTGTGCGTGTGTGTGCGTGTGCGTGTGCGTGTGTGTGTGTGTGTGTGCGTTTGCTATAGCACCCAGTAGAGCGATGGGTTCTAGTATGTGTGTGTGATGCCCTCAAAAGTATAAGTGATCCACAAAACACTCAAAAGAAGTAGGCTATATTGTATTTTGTAGGTTTTACTGGTTGAGCTGTGATTTTGTGCGTGATTTTGTGCGTGCGTGCGTGCGTGCGTGCGTGCGTGCGTGCGTGCGTGCGTTTGCTATAGCACCCAGTAGAGCAATGGGTTCTTGTTAATACCTGGCGAAGCAGTACTGGTAGCAGGAGCAGTGCTAGTGTGAACATGAATGGTTGAAGAGAGAGAGACAGACAGACAGACAGACAGACAGACAGACAGACAGACAGACAGACAGACAGACAGACAGACAGACAGACAGACAGACAGACAGACAGTGGGGGGGGGGGGGGGTCAGCAGAGTGACAGAGAAAGAGGAGAAAAAGAGAGTCATAAAGACGATAGTGGGTTGGTGGGTTGGTGGGTCAGGCACAGTGACCTAAGGAGTAATTTAGACTGCCAGTCATTAAAACCATATGAGCAGGAGGCTGTTTGAATTAAAGTCACCCAGCTCTCTCCACATAATGACATGGACATTAGTTTAGCTATTACTGACTCAAGCTTCACATCTGTCTGAATATGAGGGTACTCTTGTGTGTGTGTGTGTGTGTGTGTATGTGTGTGTGTGTGTGTGTGTGTGTGTGTGTGTGTGTGTGTGTGTGTGTGTGTGCGTGTACGTGCACATTTCACCCACAATTGATGACATTCTAAGCAAATTATTCATTTAGCTAAAAAGTAAAGAATCACAAACACTTGCACTAAATTATTAGCGTCTTCAGAGAGTTGTTGGTAACTGATGTGCAATTATAAGGGATGTTACGCCCAGACCTTCATGGCCCAAGTGATTGTCGCCAGTCAAAGCCATCGTCATGGCAGGCGTGACAGGTCACACATTTTAAAATGGAATAAGGAAAAGAGGGAGAGAGAGAGAGAGAGAGGACAGTGATGGACAGATATAGAGAGAATGAGAGGAAACGGTGTGAGGAGATCAGAATCTGAGAATTCCAGTAAAAAGGGTTGTTCATCTAACTGTGGCATGAGAACAGAGACAATTAAGAAGCATGTGTCTCTCCCTTCTGTTCCACTGTCCAACATTCATAATGTATCGTCTCTCTACACACAATTTATCCTCTAGTCATCTCTCCCTCTCTTCTCTTGTCACTCCATCTCTCCATCTCTTGCTTCCCCTTCTGCCCCATCTGTCCATCTCTCTTCTCCGTCTAAACTCTCATTACATGCCATTCAACTAATCTCATCTCTCCTGAATATACGCCTTCATCTTCATCAGCCTGCTTTCTATTCACTCTCCGGTTAGTATCTCCCCTCCCCTCCTTCCTCTCCTCTCCTCTCCTCTCCTCTCCTCTCCCTCTCCTCTCCTCTCCTCTCCTCTCCTCTCCTCTCCTCTCCTCTCCTCTCCTCACCTCTCCTCCTCTCCTCTCCTCTCCTCTCCTCTCCTCTCCCTCCTCTCCTCCAGGGCCGGCCCTAGGATTTCCGTGGCCCTAAGCAAGATAACGCTAGTTGTTGGATAGGAGATACATGACATAATTACAATATGAAAGTAAAAATTAAAAAAAAAAAAAACTTTTTTGCCCTCCTAGTGGTTGTGGCCCTAAGCGACCGCTTATATTGCTTATAGCAGCGGCCGGCCCTGCTCTCCTCTCCTCTCCTCTCCTCTCCTCTCCTCTCCTCTCCTCTCCCCTCCCCTCCCCTCCTCTCCTCTCCTCTCCTCCTCTTATGTTGTATTCTCACCCTATGTTTCTCCTCTGCATTATCCTTTTATTACGGGGCCAGAGCTCAGCTCTGGACCTGTTTTAAGATTGGCAGTATTTCAACTTTCAACCTCTGACTTTTGACCTCTGACCTTTAGATATCCCACCATTTTGAATTATATGAAAAACAGTCATTGGCTCCTAACTTCTGCATTTTTTCACTTATGGAAAATCCGCTACTAACGTTTTGTCGGCAGAGGTCCAAAGTTCATGTGTAAAGAATTTTGTGCAAATTACTAAAAATCCCAGGAGGAGATAGATTTGACCTATTGCAGTTTTATGAAAATTATTCATCTGCCCCTAACACATACATGCAGACTCACATTTCTTTGAAACTTTGCAGAAAGGTTGAGGGTCATTCCAAATATCACTGAAACCAATCTTACTCCAATCGGCCAAAGGGGCGCTATAGCAATTAAAAAAAAATGCAAACTTTAAACAGGCAAAAGTCATGCCTCATTTGGCCGACAGCCATTAAACCTGCTTACACATGTGCCTTGACTCATGAGGAACACATCTATCGCTTTGATCAGTAAGCTCCGCCCTTAGATTGTCCACAATTTTGAGCAGTTTCAAAAACACTTAAACCCAGGATTTTTCAGCTATTTGCGTGAAATGGTATTATCTGTCTGACCTCCGTTTTCACTACATCAGGTCTGTTGGTCCAATGGCTTCCCGCTTAAATGAATGCCCCACAACCTCAAGATTGCCGGTTTAAGCCCCACTTGGTGCAGATTTCATTTAAAGTGCATTGCAAACAACAAGACTATATCAATGAATACATGTGCAATTGTTAAAGATAACATGAAATTCTTATTTGACAAGGTATGTTTTTGCAATGTATGACATACTTCATTCTGAAAATAGCCGATCTACAATCTCAAAACTTTTCAGATAGCAACGTGTTTCTGAGCTTGTAGATCGGCTGCTTTCACTGGTTCACTTTTATCTTCAACAGACAACCTCAGCCTGGACAAAGCTATAGCACTATAGGTAGTGTTGCAGCCTGTCAATCCAAAGGTTGAGGGTTCGATTCCTGTTAATGGCAATAGGTTGAGATGTCCAATCAAGCCATTCTGCTTCCATCTCTCTCTCTCTTCAATCTATTATGTTTCCATGTCTCTCTCTCTTCAATCTTTTCCGTTTCCATGTCTCTCTCTCTTCAATCTATTCCGTTTCCATGTCTCTCTCTCTTCAATCTATTCCGTTTCCATGTCTCTCTCTCTTCAATCTATTCCGTTTCCATGTCTCTCTCTCTCTCTCTTCAATCTATTCCGTTTCCATGTCTCTCTCTCTCTCTCTCTCTCTCTCTCTCTCTCTCTCTCTCTCTCTCTCTCTCTCTTCAATCTATTCCGTTCCCATGTCTCTATCTCCCTCTTCAATCTATTCCGTTTCCATGTCTGTCTCTCTCTCTCTCTCTCTCTCTCTTCAATCTATTCTGTTTCCATGTGTCTCTCTCTCTCTCTCTTCAATCTATTCCGTTTCCATGTCTCTCTCTCTCTCTCTCTTCAATCTATTCCGTTTCCACTCTCTCTCTCTCTCTCTCTCTCTCTCTCTCTCTCTCTCTCTCTCTCTCTCTCTCTCTCTCTCTCTATTCCGTCTCTCTCTCTCTCTCTCTCTCTCTATCTCTCTCTCTCTCTCTCTCTCTCTCTCTCTCTCTCTCTCTCTCTCTCTCTCTCTCTCTCTTCCGTCTCTCTCTCTCTCTCTCTCTCTCTCTCTCTCTCTCTCTCTCTCTCTCTCTCTCTCTCTCTCTCTCTCTCTCCTCTCTCCATTCACTGGCCCCGTAGTATTGCTGCTTGCAGCTATATTTTTCCTTGCATTCTCCCTTTCGAGTAAGTGATATTTTTTGATGAAAACTAACAGTTTTTTGTTAAAGGTTAAAGCACTATACTGTGTCAGTAATCATTGTATAGAGTGTTTGTTCAGCAGAAGTCTATGTGTCTCTCCAGCTCTTTAGTAAACAGAAAATACACTTTCAGGTGGGTGGCCAATCTTAAGCCAATCAGGAGAAAGTATTCAAATCTAATTTATCAGTAGTATTTAAGGTATTTAATCCCATTTATCAGCTTAAATTGTATGTTACAGTTCAAATTTTGTCTGCTCACTTGTTTATCCTGTGTCTTGTGTGAGTTCTCTCTCCTGATTGGATAAAATTGGTATCCCGACCTCAAAATGAATTTTCTGTTTAATCAAGAGCTGGAGGGACGGGGTGACTCTGTTTCTGAACGCAATTTAATACTTATTTTAACAAGCAATATCACTTACCCTACCTTTAAATGAGCTCGGTCCTGAGGTACCAGGGAGCGCTGTGATTGGTTACTTATCTCAGCACACAGAGGTGAAACTGGGACAGCACCAATGAGAGATGGAGATGAGCGCCAGAGTATGTTTTTGCAATGTATGACATACTTCATTCTGAAAATAGCCGATCTACAATCTCAAAACTTTTCAGATAGCAACGTGTTTCTGAGCTTGTAGATCGGCTGCTTTCACTGGTTCACTTTTATCTTCAACAGACAACCTCAGCCTGGACAAAGCTATAGCACTATAGGTAGTGTTGCAGCCTGTCAATCCAAAGGTTGAGGGTTCGATTCCTGTTAATGGCAATAGGTTGAGATGTCCAATCAAGCCATTCTGCTTCCATCTCTCTCTCTCTTCAATCTATTATGTTTCCATGTCTCTCTCTCTTCAATCTTTTCCGTTTCCATGTCTCTCTCTCTTCAATCTATTCCGTTTCCATGTCTCTCTCTCTTCAATCTATTCCGTTTCCATGTCTCTCTCTCTTCAATCTATTCCGTTTCCATGTCTCTCTCTCTCTCTCTTCAATCTATTCCGTTTCCATGTCTCTCTCTCTCTCTCTCTCTCTCTCTCTCTCTCTCCTCTCTCTCTCTCTCTCTCTCTCTTCAATCTATTCCGTTCCCATGTCTCTATCTCCCTCTTCAATCTATTCCGTTTCCATGTCTGTCTCTCTCTCTCTCTCTCTCTCTCTTCAATCTATTCTGTTTCCATGTGTCTCTCTCTCTCTCTCTTCAATCTATTCCGTTTCCATGTCTCTCTCTCTCTCTCTCTTCAATCTATTCCGTTTCCACTCTCTCTCTCTCTCTCTCTCTCTCTCTCTCTCCTCTCTCTCTCTCTCTCTCTCTCTCTATTCCGTCTCTCTCTCTCTCTCTCTCTCTCTCTCTATTCTCTCTCTCTCTCTCTCTCTCTCTCTCTCTCTCTCTCTCTCTCTCTCTCTCTCTCTTCCGTCTCTCTCTCTCTCTCTCTCTCTCTCTCTCTCTCTCTCTCTCTCTCTCTCTCTCTCTCTCTCTCTCTCTCTCTCTCTCTCTCTCTCTCTCTCTCCCTCTCTCCATTCACTGGCCCCGTAGTATTGCTGCTTGCAGCTATATTTTTCCTTGCATTCTCCCTTTCGAGTAAGTGATATTTTTTGATGAAAACTAACAGTTTTTTGTTAAAGGTTAAAGCACTATACTGTGTCAGTAATCATTGTATAGAGTGTTTGTTCAGCAGAAGTCTATGTGTCTCTCCAGCTCTTTAGTAAACAGAAAATACACTTTCAGGTGGGTGGCCAATCTTAAGCCAATCAGGAGAAAGTATTCAAATCTAATTTATCAGTAGTATTTAAGGTATTTAATCCCATTTATCAGCTTAAATTGTATGTTACAGTTCAAATTTTGTCTGCTCACTTGTTTATCCTGTGTCTTGTGTGAGTTCTCTCTCCTGATTGGATAAAATTGGTATCCCGACCTCAAAATGAATTTTCTGTTTAATCAAGAGCTGGAGGGACGGGGTGACTCTGTTTCTGAACGCAATTTAATACTTATTTTAACAAGCAATATCACTTACCCTACCTTTAAATGAGCTCGGTCCTGAGGTACCAGGGAGCGCTGTGATTGGTTACTTATCTCAGCACACAGAGGTGAAACTGGGACAGCACCAATGAGAGATGGAGATGAGCGCCAGAGTGCATGACCTCTTTAAAATGTTGGAAATGAGCCTAGGGATTGAGGTGATTTCATTGTTGATCTGGAGTGATTGTAATGCAGGAACAGCTAGTAACAACACTACACCCACTGCTTTGGAAATCGTGTCACCGCTCCAATATGAATGACCAGCCTAAAGACCTTGGATTGGTTCTGCAATGCTGTGTTTTTTTTTGTTTTACTCTCTAATTGTTGAAGCAACAGAAGATGGGAGATTGTCCTATTTCATTGTTTAGAGACTGACTTGTGAGTCTAAAGTAGGCCATGCACAGCTGGACTGGGTCCTCTTCACCCCATGGGGGGCAGAGGACCTCACTGACACCTCTTCAGACTCCACCTTAGCAAGTAACACTTGCCGTAACACTTGCCCTAGCCTTGACGACCTTGCAGGCTTTATGTAAAGGCTAAAATGTCTATGCATTTGATGTATTGCCTCGTGTTGTCCTTGCTTACAGTAAATCGCTCTAGATTAAAAGTGTCTGCTAAAAGGGCCATGAAATTAATACGATTTCTTCTGTAATTATGCTAAAATTTGACCAAAAAGCATGGCCTATATACCGCACGATCCGAATCCGATGAATGAATGTCTATCAGGGCATGTGAGCAAAAAAGAGTGAGAGGCCTCCCTACTGATCCGCTCGTGACACTCACCACCGCTTAAAAGAAAAAGAAAAAACAATACACTAAGTCAGCACCATGGACAGCGACTCTCTCCCTCCCTCTCTCTGTCTCTCTCCCTCTCTCTCTCTCTCTTTCTCTCTCTCTGTCTAACTCCATCTTTCTCTTTCTTTCTGTCTACATACCAAGGGGCCAGCCTGAGATTTTTACATTGACGCCAATACGGAAGAGACAGTTCATATGAATGGCCTGTTGTTTCGCTGTTTTACCCCTGCTGGTGTCAGGAAAAAAATATTTTAACGCAAGCGGATGGGTTTTTGACAAACTTTAGACTAGATTTTCTTACCTTAATAAAAATTCATAAATACTATATGCTTCCAGTCGCTAGTTTAAAGTCTCCTTTCAATCATCATGATATGCGTTTTGGTAAACTATGGTCCCATTTATTTTTAAATTGACGATAAAGTAGGTTATGCTCTAGGAGGGGCGGGATGATTTGATTGACAAGCTACACAACCAATAGCATTCATTCCCCGCCCCCGCTTTTGATTGACAAGCTACCCAACCAATAATGGTCTGGTGTCATTCTGCAGGATATGACGCGATATTGAAAGATGGCGGATTTGAAATTGCTGAACAATCGGCTTCATTTACGGTCTGTAGAGTCTAGGGGCGTAACGCTGTCCATTCATTTTGTACAGTCTATGCTACATACACACATGGACATTATTTTCTCCATATCTCTATATAGAGTAGCCAGCTATTCCGTCGAGTGTTGATATAAAATATCTCTGCTCCCTACAGGCCTTCCTACAGGGAACAAATCATATTGCTGATACATATTCTATCATATCACTGAACGCTGATCTCAACACTGAAGTGCATCTCACCGTAAAGGTCACATGGTAATTTGAATTGCCAAAGTAGCTGCAGAGATCCAACCGTAGGGTCTGTTTGACAATTAGGATTAGCACAAACACTCATTTCAGTCATATGTGGTTTAAAGCTGCTCTTTATACTGTGTGTGTGTATGTATATATATATATACATATATATGAAAATCTGTCCAAATTGGGGACACTAGGGGTGGCAGTGGCTCTGGAGGTGGAGCAGTTGCTCCAGCTTTCCGGTTCGATCCCCATGCTCCCCCTGGTAAAGTGTCGTTAGTGCATGGTTGCATCCACTGTCAGAGTGTAAATGTGTGTGTGGTAAATGGTAATGGCTGAATGCAATGCACACTGTAAAGCGTTGTGTAAATATGTAGATAATTTGTTTGTATCTTTGATCGATCTCTCTTCCCCCTTGCCCCCCCGCCTTCTTCTTCTTCCCTTTCTTTTTTCTATGGAAATAACTAAAACGATAGAACTTTCACCCACTTTTTTACTTCTGTAAACCTGTGATGTGACAATACAGCTATATAAACGCACCATTTACATATCAAATAGTCTATATTTCACTAACGGAAATGCATGCATTCAATTCAGTCTGGCCAGAAGTAGGGAATAAAATATGTCCCCACTGCCAATAAAACAAAAATGCACAAGAGGGGGATATCAAAAGCCGGGCTCGGCCCTGGACGGGTCCAGACGGGCCTGCAGGGCTCTAGGATTACCCCCTCCATCCCTCCCAGCAAATAACCCGCCAATAACCACCACAGTAGAACCACTGACATGGACATTATCCTATTTAGGCTTATATTCTATAATTCTATAGTTTCTATAGTTTCTGCCTTAAAATGACTGCAACAGCCTGTTGCTAATACATGGAGTTTACCCGTACATAAATACACAGCAGTCACTGCAACCACCTGCAGATATTTTCCCCCTTTGAACACAGGGATGTGGTAGCTAACGGGGCAAAAAGACTTTCCCATTCCCATTCCAGAATACTCCCTGACCCACATAGTGAGTCAATATGGCTGCATCTCTCACCTCTTTCCTCGCCTGTGTTGATCTCCCCTCCATATCCTGAACCTGCCACCCATGGTTAAACATCAACTGACTCTGCGGGCGGAAGCAGGAGAGAGCTGAGCTGACTGCTATTTCCCCTTCTCCAATTTAAGGCCCGCTCAGCCAGAACAGTACAGTTTGCCACAGTACAAAGCACCACTTAACTCTGTGCTTACGTTAGCATAGCCCCTGGCTAGGCTACATGGCTGATCGAATTCCCCAGGGGCCCCTTTCTGGTCTGTGAGTATAGTTAACCTCTGACTCTTCTTGATATGCAATCCAATAAGTGCGCCTAGAAAAAAGAAAACAGATAAATATGAACCTCATACTGAAATTAATGCGGAAGGAGAGAGACAGGCAGACAGACAGACTGGCAGCAGAAAACCCAGGTAGTGAATAAATGTGAGACAGATTGAATGAGAGGAGGGGACCGAGGCAGACTATATATTATAGCCTACCTCTCTCAATCTGTTCTACCCTCCTCTCTCGACCTCTTGATGTTGTTGCACCCACTAAGGTGAAGGTGGTCTCCTCTGGTAAGAAATCTCCATGGAGAAATGCCTGGTAAAAATAGAAAAGAGAGAGTGTCGAAAAGCTGAACGCAGGTGGTGAAAAACAAATCATGTTCATTATGACATAGAGGAAGTGAGACTTTAGTGAGATGTATAATTTGCAACTGAGAAATGCAAGGCGGTTGAGCCTCCTTCACTGACATCATTGTCAAAAACAAGAATAATGCACATGCCTTGTTTGCTACTGTCGACCGGCTAACAAATTGTGCTGTGTTAGTAGCATCTGAACATTTATCCACCAGAGCCTGCAATGGGGCAATGAATTTGCCTTCTTCACTGATGCATTTCAGAAATTTAGACAAGCAATCAGTGTATCCAAATCGAGTGCAGGATCTGTATCCACTTTAAAGTGATTCTTTAAAATTATCAACACGTCTTCTTTGCTTACCACAGGCCCTGACAATCTTTAACCATCGGTAGGATTGGGAATTTCAAAAAAGGTTTAATCTTCTAACAGGCTTTTTCAAAAATGATTCAAAATACATAATTTGGACAAAATTATCAACACGTCTTCTTTGCTTACCACAGGCCCTGACAATCTTTAACCATCGGTAGGATTGGGAATTTCAAAAAAGGTTTTGTATTGATGCAAGAACAATGGCTTCTATTTCAGCCTGCTAACTTTCCAGGAAGAGAAAGGCTGTAGTTTCTATTAACTTGGAATCCCCATCAATGATGTGGTAGTTATGTTTATGAACTGTTTGCAGCCCAACTCTGCGACACAGAGCGAGTAGACGGAAATGGTGGCATCTTAGAGAGGACCAATTATACAAAGATAAGGTTGAAAATGGATAAAGTTCTTGGCTTAAAGGAATTATCAGAAAGATTTGGAAGAACTTGACCATAAATTCATCTTCAGTAGACGCAACTACTTTAACGGTGTCTATGCAGGTCTCCCTAAAAAAAATGTTTGCAGACACCTGCAGTTGATCCAGAACGCTGCTGCTCGAGTCCTCACTAATACCAAGAAAGTGCATAATATATTTCCACTTCTTAGACCTTTACACTGGCTCCCTGTCTGTCAAATAATTTATTTCAAAATACTGTAGACCTGTAGGAAACTGCAGGTCTGCTACAAGACTTTTCTGTTTGGCTCTGCCTTTTACTGAGGTTTTGTAATTATATCTTCTGCACTATAATGTCATTGTTCATTAAAATGTTCTTTTATAAAGTCTGTTTTACACTCTCTTAAAGGACGACTTCACCCATTTTCAACCTATCTGTATAATTGGTCCTCACTAATGCTCATTATAATATTGTACCATTTTTGTCTATTCACTCTGTGTCTCGGGGGAGGGCTGTGGACAGTTCCGAAACCCGCCTACCAGTGACATCATCGACTGGGAATCCAAGCTAATAGAAACTGCATGCTTTACATTTCTGGAAAGTTAGCATGATGGAAGCCATTGTTCTCGCGTTGTTAAAAATCAAAAATGTGAAATCTTGTTTGAAAACTAAAATCTGCCTAACGATGATGTCACTGGTAGGCGGGTTTCTGAAGTGTCCACAGCCCTGGGTGAAGTTGTCCTTTCTTATGCTCTGTGTCTTTAATGTGTTTTTTGTAAAGCACTGAATTGCATTGTTGTTGGAATGTGCTATACAAATAAACTTGCCTTGCCTTGCCTCTCGATCTCCCCTCCCAAGCTGTCATGGTCTCCTTTCCTCTCGATCTGTTCTCCTCTCCTCTCTCGATCTGCTCTCCTCTCACTCCTTTCCCGCCCCCTCCCCTCTCGATCTCCTCTCTGGCTGTGCAGAGTGCCACGGTGGGTAAACGGTTTATACCTGCATGCATCCAAACTGACTTCAATCTGAGAGGGAGACGAGCATGCAGGCCTCGGCCCTCAAATCTTATTTGGCTGCAGGACCTCAGAACCAACTCAGTAGATAGGAAACACTAAATCACACCATGGCACACAGAGAGAGAGAGAGAGAGAGAGAGAGAGAGAGAGAGAGAGAGAGAGAGAGAGAGAGAGAGAGAGAGAGAGAGAGCATGGGGGTAGGGGAAGAAGAGTCTTCTTAGAGGGGTTAGCCAATGGTGAGAAATGACAGGAAATTGCTGGAAAATGGAAAAATGATGGGGTGGGGGACAGGAACAAAATGGAGAGAAAGCGTGAGAGGGGGGAGATAGGGAGGGATGGTGGAATGGTAGTGATAGAAGGAAAGGATCACCAGGGAGTGGTGTCTTAAGACCATGATGGATTGAAAGTGTAAAGAGAGGTTAGGGAGGGATAGAGGCTTGTTCTAAGTAAGGACAGGGGTGGGAATTAGAGGAGTTTCAGAGAGAGAGAGAGAGAGAGAGAGAGAGAGAGAGAGAGAGAGAGAGAGAGAGAGCTAGAGGGGGGGGGCTGAGAAAGAGAGAGTGAGAGTGTGACTGATTGTGCTGAAGCGACAGTAAAATACAGTGAGCCCAACACGCAGGAGCCTGAAGGATACACCATGCTTAGAAGAGATGAGAGAGAAAGAGAGAGAAGAGGAGGTCCAGAGTTGAAAAAATGTACACACATAGAGAGAGGGGGGAGGGGGGGGGTGTCCAAAGTCCAACCCCCCTCCTCTCTCCCTCCAATTCTCTCTCTCTCTTACCTTTAGTTTTCCACCTAACCCCACTCCTCCGCTTCTCATCTCTCCTTCACCTTCTCCCTTTCACTCTCGATCCTGATCATTCTCTTTACTGCTGGTATTTTCTTTCCTGAAATAGGAAAAGGAGGCTTCTTTCTACGAGGGAGGTATGGATGGAGAGAGAGAGGGAAAGGGAGGGCATGAGGGGGAGGGGACATCTTCTCTTACCGTAGGTCGTGCTGCGTCATTTCATAATGCGACCACAGAGGCCTGTGTGCTGGTAGAGCACTTAGAAAACTCTGCCCACTCTTCTCTTCTCATATCAGCCCTCCCCACCTGTCACTATAGCCATGACTACAACAGGCAGAGAGACAGTGACACACTACCTGCTGCTTTGGAACGGAACCAATCCAGCCATAAAGAGCACATCACAAATTATGGAGAGGTGGTCCTTTGTACCCCTTTCACCTCCATCCCCTCTCCTCTCCTCTCCTCTCCTCTCCTCTCCTCTCCTCTCCTCTCCTCTCCTCTCCTCTCCTCTCCTCCATTCCGTCTCACTCCGACTGGGACTGGCCCGATGCCCAGCTGGCTGACTGGCCAGACGTCAGTTGGAAGACAAACAGCCCAATTCTGTCTGGAAATGGATAGAGTGGGAGAAAGTGAGGGATGTATAGAAGGAGGGGCTGGGGGGGGGGGGGCAGTTTCAGAGGGAGTGGAGTGGGAGAAAGTGAGGGATGTATGGAGAGAGAGAGGAGGGGAGGGATGGAGGGCCAGTTCCACAGGGAGAGGAGTGGAAGTGTGCTGGATGCAATTCCAATGATGCCTGCTTACAGTGAATTACACGCCGTTGCACTCGGGCTTAAGTGTGCATAAATAATCACCCAGCTCTGTCCCATAATGGATGGTACCACCTTAACAAAGTTAGTCAGCGTCCCTGTCGTGGAGAAAACGTAAACATTACAGCCATTATGAAAAGAGCTGGGGAGGACCGGATTGAGTCAGGGAGATCCGTCAGACTATTATTATAGTTTTGATATATTATGTATTTGTAGGTTTGGGGTCCAAACAGCTGTTGATTCAATCTCCACGGGTTATCCTGTGGAGATTGATTTCTGAGACTCTGTCCTTCCCAGACCATATTATATACAGTATGACAACATTCCCTCAGCCTCTGGATAGACATAACTTTAAAGGACAAAAAGGAACGCCTTGCAGGCTGCATGTTAATGCCAACGAAGCAACAATGAGCACTTTGAGTGCTTGTCATTTTCACACTCACCCCCACTACCTAAAATAAGCGCTTCTGAGACAAAAGCGCTTTTAACAGCCACAGGAGAGTAACCCACTCAATCTGCCTGGGTTAGAGACAGTCAGCCAGAAATGTAGCCAGCAGTGCTAGTGTGGAATGTAATCTTCCCTATTCAGAGCAGTGTAGTGTACTGCACATCAACTACGTGTTGTTAACGGGCCCCTATGGAGAGGGAGCCAGGGATTAGCACGGTGGAGACTCACTGAACACAATGAGAACACAGAGAGCAGATAGACGCCAAACACAGCAGATAGATGCCAAACACGCTCTCTACATGTGTGTACAGCACGCCTGGACAAAACCAGGACAGAGAGTCCAAATGAAGAATGGGATGAAGAATGGCGTGAAGAGAATGAGCGAGGGAACAACATGGCACGAACGAGGAGGAGGAGAGAGGAGGAATAGACGAGGAGAGAAGCATGTCGTTATGTTGGCAACAGTCTATTCGTCACAATCGTCAATACAATATATCAACATCTTCATTCACTCCAAGGCATGAGGCATGAAAAAGAGGGATGTCGATAGAGAGGGGAAGAAGAGAGAGAATGGGTGGAAGCTACAGATGGAAAGAGGAGGGATGGATGGCTGGAAGATGGATGGACGGCACTAAATGGTATCATTAGTCGCCAAATTAACGATGTGTGATGTTTCTGTGTGTGTGTGTGTGTGTGTGTGTGGGTGTGTGTGTGTGTGTGTGTGTGTGTGTGTGTGTGTGTGTGTGTGTGTGCGTGTGTTATGGCAGCATGTTTGCCAACGATAAACACAGCAATGTCTGAACATGTCAAGGAGCGGAGACTGGCACCAATGAGCCAAGACATGCCACGGGGTACGGGGTACGGAGAGGGATGAGGATCAAACTGGATGGAGCCGTGAGATATCGACTGACATGAAGTTTAAGAGAGGTTTAAGTGTATTTGACAGGCAGACAAACCAATCTTTACATTCCCATGCTGTTTGGCATAAATGTATTGATCCCCAAGGTGAATTTGCGCCTCTGCCAGCAGCAAGGGAAAGGATATCGACAAAGATATAGAAATGCAATAAATGAAAATGAGGAGAAAAAAAAAGAAAAAAACACATTCATTCATTATGCTAATTTGATATATATATTTTTTTACCTTCTAGGAAGAGAACAGCAGCAGAGCTTGGTTTAATTGGCATTCAGTTGCTGGAGGAAGATACAGAATGTCAATGTTTTCTTGACGTTCTGGAGACATGGACAATGAGGCCCAAGGTTCCATGGCCTCTAACGAGTCCTCTGCCTGCCTGTCCTTTTGTTCACCTGTTTGTTTTTCAAATGTACAAATGTAAAAGTGTCAGTAAAAAAAAATCAGACTGTAGACTAATTGCCCTTAATGTTCTGACCTCGGTAAACATCCGTTTTTTTAACCGTCGCTCAGGGAAACAGCATGAAGTGAATGAAGTGAGTGAAGCGAGGTCTTTTAGAAAAACAGGGTTACAGTAAGGTCACAGTTGGTGAGGTAAACAGTCATTGTTTCATTGACTGGGACCAGCTTTCTAAAAGAATCCTCACCGATACCCAGTGGTGTAAAGTAACTAAGTACATTTACTCAAGTACTGTACTTAAGTACAATTTTGAGGTATTTTTACTTTAATGGGGTATTTCCAATTTTCGATACTTTTACTTCTACTCCATTACATCTCAGAGGCAAATATTGTACTTTTACTCCACTACAATTATTCGAAAACTTTAGTTAGTTACTGTAGATTTAGATTATTATTACAAACCATACATTAATCCCTTCAACGCTATATACATTTCGGCCATTAGAAAATAGCCGATCTACAAGCTCACAATGCGTCGCAATGCAATGCATTGTGAGCTATTTTCAAAAGATTTGTATACATTTTATACAATTGAAAAGTTGTGAAATGGGACATTCTGCATAATGAGTACTTTCTACTTTTGGTACTTTAAGTACATTTTGTACTTAAAATTTCGAATTCTGGAGTTTTACTTGTAACAGTATATCTACATTGCAGTATTGATACTTTTACTTAAGTAAAACATTTGAATACTTTTCCCACCACTGCCGATACCTCCTGTTGTTCTCTCTGCAGTCCTCTCTCCTCGCCCACAGCGTTAGCCCCTGTAGGACGCTGCCTTGTCATCAGGGAAATATAAATTCAGTGTATTGTACTTGACCTTATTTTCTTAAGACCTCGAGTGAAACAGCCATTAGTTTCTGTAGCTACTGTAGCCTGTCTGCAGTCCATTATTACCAGCTGATTTTGTTTCCTAATCTAAAACATGTATGGACACAAGTTTCATGTTTTAGAAATGGAGATTTATGAAGGCCTGCCCTACATGATGGTTCCATTGGACTGTGTTTAAGCCCTGGCTGTGAGAATGTGAAGCAGCATGGTAAATCTATCAATACTAAAGCTACAGTATAAGCAAGGTTGTGCTATGAATGACTAAATATAAAATGAACATTAACATTATAATTATAAAGGTCTGTGTTGAACACAAACAGCGAATCTATCCTCTACTTGGAAGGACAGACAAAGGCTCATATTACATCTAGCATTTAATTGGAAAGCAGGTCTAAAATAAACAGCACCACTCTGAACAGGTCAGACAGACCAGATAAAACAGCTAACCAAGTCTGATCATACTGCAATTTAAAATAAATACATAGATAAATACATAAATACATACATACATACATACAAACATACTGTACATAAATAAAGACGTAAGTAAGTAGATGAATGAATAAATCAATACATAAATACATACATACATACATACATACATACATAGCATTATATTTGCTTCATGTGTGGATTGATACCCTTACCAGGCTCCCCTATCTCCACCAAACCATCTAAACAAGTCCTAAAGTAGGTGCAGCTTGTCTCCTGATCAAAAGTTAATGTTGACCCTATCTTTTAGTCTGCCACACCATCCTAAAAGCTCTAAACAGACATCAAGTAGTCCTTGATGGCAGCATCAGAGTCCTTATAATCACCGTGACAGCATGGAGGATGTCAAAAAACATTCAAACCAGATGATTTATCTAGCCTCAGTATACCTCAATTAAGTGTCAGTGGTTAAAATACAAATATGTTATGTGTCATGTGAATTTAATTAATTTCCCCACCATGCCCATGTCTACACAGAATCTCTCTTTTGCCTGTTATCTTAAACACCACTAACACAAAACTACAACATTCTATCTTTAGATCAGTGTTCTGCCTTCTTCTCTGATGTCCAACTGAAAAGAGGAATGCCTTGAGTTGAGAATAATATTTGAAATACTGGGATAGCAAAACAGCTTCTTAGTGAGATTTCTCCATCAACTAGTACATTACATTACATTACATTACAGTCATTTAGCAGACGCTTTTATCCAAAGCGACTTACAATAAGTGTAGTCAACATAGGTAGGGAACGAAAACTACTAATCACCAGAAGTCTTTAGTGCATTTTCTGCAAAAACAAGCAACCAAGAGTATACCTAGCGCTAAGGTAAAAGTGCAATATATCAGCTACCTATTTCCTTAAACAGATGAGACAAAATAGCTAAAGTACCACATCATACCACCAGAGGCCTTGAAATAATTGTTACAGTAATATGTCAAATTGAATACCGTAGGCGTAGATGACAGAAACTCATAGCTGTTCTGAGGCCAGTGCTTAAGTACAGATATGGACACTGTGTGGCTCTGGAACAGTGATATAATAGCTGCTCTGAGATCAGTCAGTGCTTAAGTATACTGATATGGACATAGTCCTAAAATACCTAAAGCACCATGCGCACGTGTGTGTGTGTGTGTGTGTGTGTGTGTGTGTGTGTGTGTGTGTGTGTGTGTGTGTGTGTGTGTGTGTGTGTGTGTGTGTGTGTGTGTGTGTGTGTGTGTGTGTGTGTGTGTGTGTGCATTGCTTAAGGGTGTAGATGTCTCACTAAGTATGTTCCATGTCAGCCCTGTGATGAAAGACAATAACAACTGACAGACTTGTGCATGGTTACCTGAGCAGAGTCTTTATCCATCCTCCTGAGTCTCTCTCTCTCTCTCTCTCTCTCTCTCTCTCTCTCGCTCTGATTGAACCATTAAAACGGCCAAGCTAGGTGATTAATATACTGCGTGTGTCTGGCTAAATTGATTAATTGAAGTGAATGATTTGATGAGAGGTCAGTCCACCAACCACCTAGGACTAATGTGAAGCTAATGGCGAATGACAACAGGATCAAGCTAAAGTAGCATCATTCTAACACTGCGAGGGCTCCAAGGTCTGAGCTGAGATTTGGGGAGGAAAAACAAAGTGATTCGTGATTCATAATTCGTTATTCTCAGCAGAGCTCTCAGTCTGGACTGAAAGACCAATTTGGGTACGGTGGGACTTTCTGCTTTTCAGAAAATAGGAAATACAATTATCAACATAAAAAACCTCTAAATTGGTGTGAGTCGGGACTCGTTTATAAAGGCATACCTAAAGCTGCCAAAACCTCCTTTATTCCAGACTTGAGCCTCATGCGGTTGCCTCCCACGGTGCCAACTTTTCTGTTTGTGCGTTCGGCTCCCCAGTCGTACATGTGAGTGTGACTGAAAGGCCCAGAGCCTCGCAGGGGGAAACAGCATCAAACAAACGACTGAATAATTGGACAGCCAAATTAAACCGCATGTGCCGTCGAGCGGATCAATATAAAGCCACAGCTCGCCATTGGTATTCACCACCGGTGCTCTCTCTCTCTCTCTCTCTCTCTCTCTCTCTCTCTCTCTCTCTCTCTCTCTCTCTCTCTCTCTCGGCTCGCTCTATTTTGCCATCCTTTCCTGTTACTCACTCTTTCACTTCAAACCCTTTACCTGTCCCCCCACCACCCCATCACAGAGACATTCTGTGTGGCTTGAGGCGGCTGGTGGGCAATCACCCTTACTTCACTCTTTCCACTCCCATCTATTTTAGCATTTCTTCCACTTCAGTCTCTCTCTCTCTCTCGCTGTCTTTTTCTCTCTCCCATCAGTAAGAATCTTCCCCCTCATTGCCTCGCGGTCGGAGCCGTGTTCTGAGCTAGCACCTGGGTTTGTCCTAAATGTGAGTCATCCGGAGCTTCCATCTCCGAGGGAGCTTATCGTGGCGGGGGACGTTTGTGCATCCAGTCAGGCAGGAAGATACCGGCGGGATCTCAGAAAAATGTGCGAGTGGCAGGTTAAGAGGGGAACAAATGGGGAGAGAGAGAGAGAGATAGAGAGAGAGAGAGAGAGAGAGAGAGAGAGAGAGAGAGAGAGAGAGAGACCCACAGGACCCACACATCATAAACACACTCGCGTATCTACACCTGAACTTCTTCACTATACAGAGTACACTGAATACTTCCCTTCCCCAATCTCATACAGAGAGTGTGTGCATACAAGTTGTGATGTGTGTGTGTGTGTGTGTGTGTGTGTGTGTGTGTGTGTGTGTGTGTGTGTGTGTGTGTGTGTGTGTGTGTGTGTGTGTGTGTGTGTGTGTGCGTGTGTGCGTGCGTGCGTGCGTGCGTGCGTGTGTGTGTGTGTGTGTGTATGTATTTATGTATGTGCTTGTTCAACTCTACTCTACTCAACACATGGATGAAAGCACTGATGATAATTCACGCATACGCCTTGAATATGAGCCAAGAAATGAACAGCAAAGTGCTCTGCTGGATTCAGTCATTTCAGTGGTGTTAGGCCTGGATATGATAGTCATATCCAAGTTCAACCTCACTGGTTCACAGTCATATACAGTATATTGTTATGGCCCTGTGGTCGTAGGGACATGGAATGGGTATGTGTAACGTCTTCGGTGTCCCTGTGTAGGATGTTCTTGTCTGAGTGTGTTGTGCTGCAGGTGATAGAGTGAGTAGTTATGGGTGTAGGTGCATGGTGGCCAGGAGCTGACTGATTCCAGCCTCTCATCAGTGGAGTATAAGAGGCCGGTTGTCTCTGGCTCCTTCGCGCTTCAATCTCCTCTTCCAGTCGGACTGCCAGCAACCACATCATGTTCTGTTGTGTGTATTGTTTAAACATGATTGAATCAGTCAACAGCCGGGTATTGGTAGGGTTAACTTTTTCTTCTGTTTTGTGGTTAGGAGGAGTTAGGTTAATTGTTGTCTTTGGTTTATATCGATTTGGACTTGGGTAAGTGAGGGTGTTTTCTGTTTAGCTTCTTTAGTTTCTTATTTTTGGCACCCACTCTGAAGTGGGAAAAAAAAAGGAAAACAATTATGGTTGGGAGTTAAAAAGAGAGTACGTCCATACTGTCATGTTGCGTATCAGTTTCCCTAGGCTGGGGGCTGTAACAATTGTTCAATCTCATTGGTCCATACTGTAGTCATAATCTGTGTTCAACCTCACTGGTTTAGTCATGTACACATCATTTTCAGTTCCACTTAAATTTCCAGCTTCACCCAGCTGAGTGCTGCCCACAGAGGAGCGCGGAGGGGGGAGCAGTTAGGGGTTAAGTGTCTTGCTCAGGGACACTTCTACACATTGCTGAGAGCTTGAATCGTACCTGGGACCCCCAGAGTCCTAAGCGGGTTCACTAACCATTCAGCTATGGCGTTTTCAACCTCACTGGCTCATATATAGTCATATATCGTCTTGTGACGTGTTGGCCGTTGGTGGCCCAACCCTATAAGTGCTGCTTTGGCATGGTGGGGAGTGGGGACCACCAGCCAGAACCGTCCAACCAGAATGAGCCAGAACCAGCCAGCCAGCCAGTAGCGGACGCCTGCTTCTCAGAGACACTGATTTATTGGACTATTTCACAGCAGTGTCCACAGTAATGGGGCAGGATAAATGGCTGACCCCTCACTGACTGAGATAACTCCTGGGGAAGAACATAGCTGGACGGCACTCTCTCTCTCTCTCTCTCTGTGTGTGTGTGTTACTCCCTCAGTAATTGCCCAACTCTCCGTTTTCTTTTTTCCTTCTTCCACCATCCAATTATGACCAATTTACTCGTCCGTCCGTCCGTCCGTCCGTCCGTCCGTCCGTCCGTCCGTCCGTCCGTCCGTCCGTCCGTCCGTCCGTCCCTCTCTCTCTCTCTCTCTCTCTCTCTCTCTCTCCTCTCTCTCTTTCTCTCTCTCTTCTATATTTATTGTTCTCTCCCTCCTGTTGTTTCTTTCTTTTAGAGTCTTCTCTTCGCTTCCACCGTGTCCCACCCATCACTGTGTGTGTGTGTATGTGTGTGTGTGCGTGCGCGTTCGTGTGTATTAGTGTATTCAAGGACCTCAAGCCATCACAATGTCCAACTACTTTCCTTCACCTGTGGTCTTTCAGCCTTTTCATAGGATTAGTACGAGTAGAAGAGTTCTCCACCAAAAGATTTACAACAACATCACACAACCTCCTCACCACCTGGTCCTCACATCTAAAGCCTCATTAATGCTTCAGCAGCAAAGTGTTGCCACTTGACATATTCGTCATTGTCAAGTGTCTCATCGCGCTGTTGAGACCAGCACGTAATTCATGATCAGCAGCTAAAAAGAGTCAACACATTTTTTCCAGTGAAAATATATTTTCTTTGTTGCCAAAGCAACAGGCCACATGAGCGCAAAGGCAGCGAGAAAGAGGCACTTTGTATATCTCAGCCAGGCCTGATGGCCTACCCAGGGCTGTGTAATAAAGCTTTTCCACTGCCTAGTATCAAGTAGAGGATTGTTATTCGGTAAGCCGGATAATTGTAATAATAATGAAAATGCATTTACGCACTGGAAAAAGGAAGTGCTCAAAGTCTAGCTCGGTTTGAGATAATTTCACAAAGAAGAATGATGAAAAAGTTGCATGAAAACTTTGCACCTCCAAGCGATCCAATACGCAGGGATGGGGATGCAAAGAAGAATGTGATGCAACTGCTATACTTTACTTCTGAGGAAAATGGGCAAGTAAAAGAAGTGGAGGCTACTTCAGAGATGTTTCCAGTTTGGCGTGGCGACAAAAAGTCATATTGTTGAACAGTTAATGCAAGTAAAACCAGTCAGTAGCCTACCAAATAAACCACCATCAGTGCTGCAGTTTTGAGGAAAGAAGGTGAGAAATGCGTGCTATCTTTTGCTATATGCAGCTGTTGATATTTTATGAAGGCAAAAAAAAAGGACAAACATTTCGCGCACACGCGTGTCTTCCGCACGAAGCGCAAGGAGGGGGTGGACCGGGGTAGCTTGCCTAGAGCACCAATTGGGTCTGCACCGGCCCTGGTACCGGGGATGTTTGTGACCGTGCCATCGGAGCAGGTGTTCTGGGCAGTGAACCATACAGACAGCAGTGCGCACTAGATTGATACAGAAACACGTTGACATGTTAATGTTCCTTAATTACAAATATGACTAACCTACAAGCAGCCAGTAGCATGGGTAGGATCAGGCTGTGTAGGCTGCCAACCGCAATTTGAGCTGATTACGACGCAATTATTGTTATTAAAGGAGCATATATTAATGTCTGCTTTCTGATAAACATTCATTCTGTACATTCTTTCTTTTCCGGTTGGGTATGTGGATCATCATAACTGTATTTCAACCTTAAGCTACACCGTAATTAAAAATAATAATAATGTTATTATAATTTCTTTTTTACAAACTGAGTATTGATGTCGGCTAACCGATTGTAAAACTATCTGTTAGTGACATCCCTGGTATCTAGACGTATTATCGACTTATTTTCAATTAAGCCAAAGTTTGTCTGGAGTATTATTCTAGCCAATTTTGTCTAAAACGGTGGATGTGGGGTAAATTGAGACAATGTCCTAATATTAATGACTATTAATGAATATTTGTAATTATTTCTTTGCTACTCTTTGTAGTTTGTTTTTTAGAAGTCATATTTTCATGGCCCTTTGTCATAGATGCTTGCTCATAATTTCAATTAATAGAAGACACGCGCACGCATGCATTCACGCACGCACATGCACGCACGCACGCAGGCAGGGGCAAAAACATAATCTACGTCCACAGCCTTCTGCCTGGCGGAGCTAATGACTCTGTAAATGTATAATACTTAGCATCCTGCTTGGTTTGTGACTGACTGAACAACTTGACTATACGTTATTTATTGTGGCCTAGTAGTTGAGTGCACATTACATTACATTATTATAAGCAGTTCTTTGTATTCTGTACTTTAATTCTCTGCATTTACTCTACTTTGTGTTCTGTATGGACAGAAGAAAATGAACACGCACGCACGCACACGCACACACGCACACGCACACACACACACACACACACACACACACACACACACACACACACACACACACACACACACACGTGCCCCAATGAATCGCAAGTCCAATCCATCTCCCAATATCACATACATTTTCTCTCCACTATTCATTTTAATGTGCCCACCCCCATTTTCTCATGCACTCTCTCTGTGCACCTCCCCATGTCTGCATTCCATTCTGCACACTCCCCCTCCTACTCCTCCCCACATCTTTTGGTTAATGGTTATGAAATGTCAATCCCTCTGGCTAGCACTACACTATTGGGGGCTGTGAGCATATGTTACATCTGTGGGCACTGCATGTGTCGAATGCGTGTGTGTGTGTGTGTGTGTGTGTGTGTGTGTGTGTGTGTGTGTGTGTGTGTGTGTGTGTGTGTGTGTGTGTGTGTGTGTGTGTTACTTGTGAGGGCCAAATGTCCACACAAGTATAGTCGAATATGAGCAATAGACGTTGTGAGGACCATTTCCTCACAAGAAAAATGGTTGTTTTGTGGTTGAAAGAACATGTTTAGAGATACATTTACATTTAGAAAAAGATTCAGGTTGGGGTTCGGTTTAGGGATTAGAGTTAGAATTATGCTTGATTATACTTAGTTTTACGCCGGTGTCTCACACCGGAAAATAGCCGATCTACAAGCTCTGCGACGCGTTGTGAGCTTGTATATCTGCTATTTTTCGGCTTTAGGCTTACGGTTAAAAAGCCCTAAAATGTTAAACATTTTATAAAATCACTGCACTAAACTGTTGATGTTCTCACGAGTATAGTAACACAAACCTGTGTGTGTGTGTGTGTGTGTGTGTGTGTGTGTGTGTGTGTGTGTGTGTGTGTGTGTGTGTGTGTGTGTGCGTGCGAGTGTGCGTGCATGCTCTGTGTGTGGGGTAACATTTCATCCCATCATCATAGGACGCCTCTGCAGCAGACAAGCTATTACCAGAGAGACCATCGCCGTAGCAACACAGTCTTATTTGACCACATGGGTGTTTCTGAGAAGAAAAACATTAGCTTCAGAGAAGAAAGGAGGCTGGTGGGGATCTGGGCTTTGGTGTCTCCGTCTTCTTTGGGAGCGGACGACTTATAAATGATTCCTAATGGGTGGATGGATGAGTTTGTAGTTTGGGGAAGGGACACTACATTCTATGGTTGAATAACTGGTCGAATAATCCCACAGTTTATGTACTTCATTGATATTTCTCTGTAGTTACTATTTCATATGAGATACTCTTTTACACCTTAATGTCTAATCTCATGTACAATGTGTTGTGCACCATAATGTATCATGCTGCTATATGGACCTATACCAAAGTGTTACCCCTTGCAACTTACACTATGTCTAACCTCATGTAGCCTACATGCATACTTAGCTCTGGTAGCGTGAACACTATGGACCAGAGCTAGAGCATAGTGTACTTGCTGGTTTATGCTGTATATATGAGTACATACTGTATGTCGGCATCTTAGATTTTTGCCTCCCCTTAACATGCTTTTCATTACTGTTTGTTTTTTCTCCTTGCCCCACCCCCCCTCTTCTTTTAATTTCTCTTTGTGAAGACTATGGAGCTTGCACAAAAATGTTTTTCACCACCCACCTTTTTAAACCTGTGATGTGACAATGAAGTTGATTTTGATTCTGATATGAACATGCTTTTAACTTCTGAGGTTCTTTTATGTTTATTTTTATTCAGCTTTCAGCATGATCACAGATGTTTAAAAAGACAGGTGCCATTAAAAACACTATATTATTTAGCTGATTACAATATAAAACTTCAAATCTAAAAAATGCAATTGCCTATCGAAAAATGTAATAACCTAAAGCACAAATCTAAAATCCACTATCATTTAAGAGTCTGCACATGCATGAGATTGGTGATTTCTTGTATCTCTCAGTTCGGCCTGCTAGAGTGTCCAGGTCGTCTCCATTCCTTGTTTGGCGACCAGAGATCTCCTTCCTGAGGCGGGGGTAGACAGTTTCTGAAGTTGGACTTAAACAGGTTCCCTGCAAAGTCTGACACAGTTGCGTGTGCCTCTCTAGGGTGCACAATGTGAGGGTGCGGAGAGCCTCTGTGTATCCCGAGTACCTCCGGCCAAGCATGATTTTGCAAGCCCGTTTCTGAACTCTTTCCAGTCTTTTAGTCTGGTCGACAGTCAAGGAACTGTGCCAGACTGGGACTGCATACTCCCAGCACTGGGCGCACATAGCCTGTGTAGATCAAAACTTCAGGCGACATAGGACAAAAAGCTTTCTATTGGCTAACATATAGTCCACCTGGCTGTCCCATTTCAAGTCAGCTTGAATGGTAAATTAATGAAAATGGCAATGCCAACTCCAAACAGCCCCAAAGACACAATGCCAGCAGTATTTGACCCAACTGATTCCGAAAACAGAAATTAAAGGAGGCGGACTGGTGTCTGCGATACAGTTATTGACGAAAACAGTCCGCCTCTTTCATTTCTGTTTTCGGAATCAGTAGGGTGAAATAGTACTGGCATCGTGTCTTTGGGGCTGTTTGGAGTTGGCATAGCCGTTTTCACTAATTGTCTCCGCCAGGCCGAAAGGCATGGCGAGAGAGTATGTTTTACCCCCTGTCCGTCCGTTTGTGTGTCCGTTTGTGTGTCCGTGTGTCCGTGTGTCCGTCCGTCCATCTGTCTGTGAACAGCTAATCTCAGGCACCGTTGGCCCGGTCGCTGCGAAACTTTGCACACACACTCCCTGGATACCAATTCAGAACCTCTGCCCCAAATGTTTCACATGGGCCTGTTATAGCGCCACCAGGAGGCCGATTTGTGCAAAACCCATTTACTCCTACAAATTTTATCCAAACGTCATGCAAATTGGTACACAGTATCTCTATAGTCATGTGATCAATACGGATCGGTCCGATTTTCCATATTCCATCCTCATTGGCTAAGGTTGGCTTCCAAAATTTGCAGGATTGGTCCGTTTTGAACAAAATGCCTCAAATCATGAACGCAGCTTGTGCTTTCCGTGAAATTTCACACGCACATTCCCACTAGGACGAAGAAGAAATGCCACCCTTTTCACATTGGCCTGTTATAGCGCCACCAGCAGGTATAATTTAGCAAAACACATTTTTGGAACAAAATGCCTCAAATCGTGAATGCAAGGTCCGATTGCCGTTAAAGGCCTAAGAAGAAATGGCACCCGTTACACATTGGCCTATTATAGCGCCACCAGGAGGCCACGATAACCTACCTGACCTGGCGGAGACCTGTGCTCCGAGGAGCACTTTTTCTAGTTTACCACTCACCTGATCTGTGAAAATGGGGGCGGACCCTTCCTGGAAAGCAAATCTGTATTGCCGAATCGAAAACAGTCCGTCTCCTTTAATTTCTGTTTTTGGAATCAGTGGGGTAAAATAGTTGTGGCATCATATCTTTGGGGCTGTCTGGAGTTGGCATAGCCGTTTTAATTAATTTAACACTCACCTGGTCTGTGAAAAGGGGGGCGGACACTTCCTGGAAAGCGAATCTGTATTGCTGAAAACAGTCTGCGTCCTTTAATTTCTGTTTTCGGAATCAGTAGGGTCAAATAGGGCTGACATCGTGTCTTTGGGGTTGTTAACGATGCGCTGAGAGTATACCGTGACCATGCCTACTTTCAAGGTTCAAGGTTGTGCTTTATTGTTACATCTTGTGTACAGGTACATACTATAAGAGTAAAACTTATTTTTGTTTTACTGTTTTTCTTCCTTTCAGCAATGTACTGTATGTACTGTAGTGTATGCATGGCATGCCAGTATTATTACGCCAGTAATAGTATTCCAGTATTATTGCATAATATATGTTATTCTCTGGTAAGAAAAACAAAACAAAGGTAGACCTTTATTAATAAAACTTTACCCAGCTGCTCAGATGGTGGTCATGATGAGTGCTCAAGGGGGGGGGGGGGGGGGGGGGGCTGTTCGGGGTCAGTATCCTGCTCAGGGAAACTTCAAGATGAATCGGCAAACCAGACAGTGACCTTCTGCTTAACAGACTGCCTCTTTACCCGCTAAGCATTCTCTTCACTGTACCACTTATCCTGGTTGTTGAGGTGCATTCATATCGGGTGAAACATGACAGGTATGTCATTTTGAGCAATGTGATTCAATGTTAACATGTGATGGAAGGTACATGGTCTTATTGCAGCAGAAGTGAAGTCTGTTTCTACTTGCCTGTTTGAGAAGCTTGCAGCGTACCAAGATTGACTGAAAATACACAGAGAAGGCATCCTCCTACGCACATTTTACCTACACCAGGTGGTGAGAGGAATGAAAAACTGAAAAAAAAAATACAACCTACATGTATATCCCACCATCAATCTATCCCTCTAGCCATCTCCATCTATGCACAAAACAAATTTCACCATGCTCTGTTTTACAGCAGTGAACCTGTGATCTGACAATACAGATGATTCTGATTCTATCAACCTCTAACCCTCTATCCCTCCATCCTTCTATCCATCTCCCTCTAGCTCTATCCCTCTATCCATGTCTCCCTGTATCAACCTCCACCCCCTCCAACCATATATAACCTCTATCCCTCTTTCCCTCCATCCATCTATCCCGGCCTCTATCCCGCTGTCTGCTTTCTCCGGTCTCTCTGTTTTCCCTTGGAACCCAGGACCCCCCACCCACCCCCCGCCCCCCCACACTCCCGGGTGAATGACCATGTTGTCCGTCATGCATGGGTTGGGGGGCTACCACTGCTACCGTTCACACACGGGAACGTCAGCGCGGAAAGACCCAGACATAGAGACCACAGACAAGTATGGTATACTCTACTGTAGGTATAGTGAACTATACACAAACACACAACCATGTACAGCAATAGCATGCATGCACCCGCACAAGCACATACATGGAATGAAATAACTCACATCTGAGTAAATATTGTGCAGGCTGTGGTTGTGGTTGTGGTGTCTGTTTGTGCGTGCACGAGCGTGTGTGTGTGTGTGTGTGTGTGTGTGTGTGTGTGTGTGTGTGTGTGTGTGTGTGTGTGTGTGTGTGTGTGTGTGTGTGTGTGTGTGTGTGTGTGTGTGTGTGTGTGCGCGCGCGCGCGCTGCGCGCAACTGCGCATTAAGTAGATGGCTTTTCCAGATGCATTGTGCATGGTTTCCTATAGAGACTTAATGAGAGACAGCCGCACAGGAAACCAGTATTGGGTTCAAAACCACATGCACACGCACACGCAGACACACACACACACACAGCAAGTGGAGTCAGTCCGTATATACACTGCCTGTGGTTCTACATAAAAAGAGAGAAATGAGACTGACTGATAGGCTGACCCTTACATGATCGTATTACACACACACACACACACACACGCACACGCACGCACACGCACACGCACACGCACACACACACACACACACACACACACACACACACACACACACACACACAGACAGAGGTCTTTCACAGCACAGAATTCTACTTGGCCTGCCGTTTGATCTCAGCAGGAATGGTGCGTTCACAAAAAACAGCCATAATAATCACCTTATGTCTCTTGGATGCCAAACAAATACACCACCAAGCTGCCAGGGTAAAGCAGATAAACTCATTCACTCTCAAATGTCCTCTTCTTCTATATGTGGCCACGGATATCGCTGCTCGCTGGGCAAAGTGTTCTTAAACACTTTAAACCCAGGACTCAAATGAGAAATTTATTCTGGCACTGAGGGTCCAGGCTCATCAAAACACATTAGGACTCCCAGCAGAAGTATGCCTGGAACCAATTCCAGCCATTCATCAAGCGCCCATCCAGAGAGTCGATTTCTGCATGGTTACTGACCAGCTAGTCATTGTTTTTGCTTTAAAGATGGCAAAACAGCCACTGGAGAGAGAACTGAGACAACATAGAGCTCAAGTTCAGGGTTCGATACCATGCAGTGATGAGAGGACAGTAGTACACACAGCAATAGGATGGTCCAGATGGTCACTTTGCCTTTTTTATTTTTTTTCTCCATTTTCTGGGACTTCATTTATTTTGATTACTCTGATAGATAAAATACCACAATTTTTTCATTTTGTAGTTTTTCCTCAGTGCTAGTAGTTAGTTTGACATCATCGCTGTAATGCTACAGTGTGCTTGATTTACTTGAATTATTTATGTAATTATTAAGCACTACTCAAGTATATACATACAAAGCATATTCAAATGTTTTAGCAAGGTCTGCAAGCCATCAAGCAATAGTTGAGTCATTCTGCTGAGTCCTAATTAATGAGAGCATTAAAGAGATTTATTCCTAGGATGTATTAGTGCGCCTATGACTCTGTGAAACTATCAATCACACACACACTTATGACATCACACACGTGACTAAGCAACTCTCTACAGTAAATATCAGCACCTCTGCTAGACTGAACTGGGTCTTCACTGTAACAACAGAGTTTGCTTAAAACAACAAACCTGATAACAGAAATGCCAAATGTCAAAATAGTGGAAAGGATGTTGATGAAGCTTCATTTCCCTTGTTTCGCTTTTACACTGGTCTAAAAACGGATTTCTTGCTTTGAGACCAGTGTAAAGTCAAACTCTGAATCAAGTGAACTAAACAGCTAAATGAAAGAAAACTGACTAACAGTAACAGCTCAGAAATTGTTAATTACTCCTCAATTGGTTTCATGTAAAGTGAGTAATGAAGCAGAACTGCTCTCATCTGTTCCCCGTCTCACCTGGTTGTCGTCTGCAAAAGTATTTAAGGAAACTCCTCTACATACATGAACCTATAAGCTATTACTATTTAAGGAATGCCTGCTTTATTTTCACAGTACCGGGTAGAAAGACTGCAGGGAGGATAGGATGACATAGGCTACACGCACGCACGCACGCACGCACGCACGCACGCACGCACGCACGCACGCACGCACGCACGTACGCACGCACGTACGCACGCACGCACACATCCGGGACATGTCCAGGATGCATCTTACTGGGAGTGACTGGTTGTTATGCCATTTTGCGAATGCCAGGTCTGGTTGATGGTGCTGTTCCATCGTGCAGAGTAGAAAGTGCGTGGCTCCTTTGGGTCGTATAGGAGTGTAGCATCAACAGTAAATACATGATGTACATTATCCCTTACATATACAGTACAGTATACAGTATATTATACTGTATGTGCTGTACAGTGTTGCTATGTAGTTGCTGTGATGGTGACACATTGCTGTGCCTGGTGCCAGCGTTATGTGATGGGGTGAGGGGAGGGGTTTGTGGGACATTTTACTCACTTTGATGAGCTGATTGGCGGGACTAGAGAGTCACACACAGCAAAGCCACACTTCCTCACACAGAAAAAAAACAATCTCCCATCTCTTTTCCCCTTTTTCCCCCTCCTTCTGTTAAGGCTCTGGTACTTATAGAAAAGCTTTTATTTGTTTTTAACAGGCGCTGGCCTATAAGGTATTGGATTCGTTTAAGACCGAGCAGGAGGCATAGCTTAAAAAAACGCATTATCCTTCCAACAACCTTCACTCAATTAAATTCCTTGTAAAAAAAAAGAAAAATGATGCTAATGGGGCCTAAAGAGCTGTCTCTCTCACTCTGGCAGAGACACAGAGAGAGAGAGACAGACACGCACACACACATGCACACGCACACACACACACACACACACACACACACACACACACACACACACACACACACACGCACACACGCACACAGTCTGTGTGAACACTCTGACTGTCTTCCATACATTTTCTGGGGATCATCCCAAGCAGCCAACTACTGCAAAACTTGAAGGGATTGAGCACAGCACGAAAGTTCGCATGCACTCACGCATTCGTAGTCGATGGCAGGAGAGAGACAGGCAGATGCAGAGGTGTAGATGGGAGTAAGTCTGATGCAATTAACACAGAAGGAACCAGCTTGCCAGATGCCCAGTCCACGGACCGCTCGCCCGCCCACACGCATGCACCACGCACGCACGCACGCACGCACGCACGCACGCACGCACGCACGCACGCACGCACGCACGCAGAGAGAGAGAACCGATCAAACAACCCTTTGGCTCAATGACTAAAGTAAAAACTCTAATATTTTTTCCCTATTTAACACATTGGGTGCCAGAGGTTTATTAAAATATTATACGTTGAGTGCCTGCATTTCTTCCATCCACTTGCGTTATACGTTTCGTGCTGTGGATGCCCCGACTAGGAAGTGCATGTAAACAAAGCGTGCGTGCGAGACGGCGGAGGGTCCCGACTAACGCCTGGAACAATAATATTTCTAACGCGATCCTCCATTGCAGCGTGATCGCCGATCGAAAACGGCTCGTTTTCACCACATTAAAAAGAAATGGAGATATTAAGCTTTTAGTCAAGGAGATAACATTGAAAACGCCGACCGGAAGGATTTTTGACATGGAGCCAGATCCAGCCTCTTCTTCTCAGAAACTCCTTGGGTGATGTCAAAGTTTCGTTTTAGCGCCCCACGTGGCCCAAATGTATAAAAATAGAATTGGGTCAAAAACGGTCCGGACCGTTTTCGGCACTTCTCGTTTGGATCCTCAAAAACGGTCCGGACCGTTTTTGGCATTCAATGTGTTAAAGCTGATTGTTAGAAGCTTCACAGTATGAACAGCTGTTACTGTGTTGGAATGGAATTTGTTCAGCATTGTCAGCGAATGAAGTCTCCTTTGAGATGTTTAGGAATTGTAACCAACTAATACATTGTTTTTTCATGAAAAATCTAATGAAGACACTTTTGATTATCTCCAACCAACTTACTGAATTGTTTATTTAACCATATGAACACTAGAGTCACCATTCTGGGGCAAACATTTGGCGAAAATAGCAATGTTTGGTTAAGAGATTTGTTGTAGTGGGGAGAAAGGAGGGGACCAAGTATAGACCCCTGGAGGACCCCGGTCAATGTGGTATGTAGGGTTACTAAGTGGTTAAAGAGCCTAACTAAGTAGTTAACCAGCTTAAATCCTCTAGACTAGTAAAACGAACCTGAGCTGGCTCTGTACCTGGACCGTTTTTTCCCCTCTACACAAAATCTCTCAAGTTGCGACACGTTGCAGCGCATTATGAACTTGTACATGCACTTAGATCTGCCATTTTTGGCTAATGTTCCCCCCATAATATGGATATTGCTTTTGCAAACTCAAGTCAACATAAATCTGGCACCGGTATCACTGGCACCAGAGAGCAGAGTGGTTTACCAGTCATCTCTCACAGCAAAATAATCAGTCAGTTCAGTCAGAGCTCTCTGGTCCAATCAAGGGAAACGATGCTCTCTCTGTTACATGTCTTTCTAACACTAGTAATTAGCACTCTGTCTCCAGAGAGTGTGAGCTAAAACGTCAGTAACATATTGACTTGTTATTTGTGCTGATTAGTGAAACAGCAGCCATTTTGCATTGTGTCTCCCTCAGGAGAATCATGCTTGCCTCTCTCTCTCTCTCTCTCTCTCTCTCTCTCTCTCTCTCTCTCTCTCTCTCTCTCTCTCTCTCTCTGTTATCCAACCACCCCATCCCTCCTCTTTCCTCCTCACACTCTGCCCTTCTCTTTGCTTCTGTTTTTTGGGGGCGATGGATTAGATCCCTTTATCTCTCTCTATTTATTTCTCTCTCTCTCTCTTTTTCTCACAGTGGAGATGGATCACAAAGTCTATCCAGGCTATAAATCTATTAATGTTCGCTTTGAAGACCGAGGCCGATAAATCCTGACCATAAAATGCAACGCCACACACAGGGGGCATAGCGGTAACTCACTTACACACAGACACCTGCCTTATGGTGACATACTGTACACACACACACACACACACACACACACACACACACACACACACACACACACACACACACACACACACACACACACACACACACTGAAGACACACACACACACACACACACACACTGAAGACACACACACACACACACACACACACACACACACACACACACAAAACACATACATGCACTCAATCATTTATTTGGTGTGACTGCATGAGTGGTACGTGTGTGGATGTGTGCAATGTGACTTTGTGTGTGTGCGTGTGTGTGTGTGTGTGTGTGTGTGTGTGTGTGTGTGTGTGTGTGTGTGTGTGTGTGTGTGTGTGTGTGTGTGTGTGTGTGTGTGTGTGTGTGTGTGTGTGTGTGTATTTCCATTATGATGGACTCTGTCTCTCTGTGTGTCTTCTAGACGACAAATAAGGGCCAGTTAAGCTCGGCTAGATGCCCTATGTATCAACGGTATCTAACAAGATCTAATCCAGCCATCACAGAGCCTCATGAGGCTGTTGCTCTACCAAGAGCTCCATCCACACAGTCCTGACTGAGATGGAACTGCAGCTGAAAGTCTTATGCTCCAGCATTATGCTCCAGCACTATTTATTGTCTCCGCCTGGAGAAGGCGGAGACTGTTTTTGCCGCTTCCTGTCCGGGTGTGAGCGTGTCCGTCTGTGAGCAGCTAATCTCCGCCACCGTTAGACCGAGCCACGTGAAACTTTGCATGCACACTCCCTGGAGGCCAAGGAAGAACCTCTGCCCCAAATCTTTCACATTGGCCTGTTATAGCGCCACGGGAGGCCGATTTTTGCTAAACATATTTTTTTATATTACTTTCACAGATTAAGTCCAAACCTCACGCAAATCTGTACACATTATCTCTATAGTCATGTGATCAAAATGTATCTATCCCATTTGTCATATTCCATCCTGATTGGCTCAGATTGGCTTCCAATGTTTGCAGGACTGGCCCGTTGAACAAAATGCCACAAATCATAAACACAGCATCTGATTGCTGTGAAACGTCCACTGCACGCACGCACTAGGCCAAGGAAGAAATGCCACCCTACATTTTTCAAATCAGCGTGATGGCGGTGCTATAACATGCCGATTCACCTATTGGCCTATAACTCTTGAACTGTAGGTCATACATCCCCCTGGATTTATCGGATCCTCACTACATGGGACCTAGCCATTTGTGTCATATTGCATTTTACGCCATTTCGCATTTTCTACAAAACACACTTTTTGCACAGATATTGCCAAAAACTCACACAAATCGGTACACATTATCTCTGGTCATGTGATCAAGATGTATACATTTGATTTCTCAGATCCCATTCCAAATGGCTATGACTGACTTCCAAAGTTTGCGGGCCCTGGGTAGGCAATCCAGCCTGGCGGAGACCAGTATTCAATAAGGGTTGGCATTCCGCTATTCACTCAGGTGGCACAGGGGTAAAGTTCCTGTCCACCACCATGTTGACTGGGGGTTTATCCCATTAAGACCTGAGGCAGATTCTACAAATGCCTTCTAAATCAGTAGTTCTCAAACTTTATCCAAAATTATATGTACAGTATTTGGCCGCGGACTTCACTTCTCAAGATTTTTTTTTTTTATGTTCAGAAATAGCAGATGTACAAGCTTAACATATTGCCTGCCAAGGACATACGTTTACCTCCTTTCAAATCCAACACTTGCCTGCCAAGGACGAATGTTTACGTCTTTTAAAAAAATATATGTTTTTGAAAATTCCACAAGAGGGCGCTCTAACGCAACTTAGGAATGATCCCTTGACTCTGAGAGAAGGAATGGACGGATGTGACATCATCCCAAAAAACGTCACTTCCGTCCACTCCTATAGTAGGATTTGTAGAAAAACACATCTAGCTTGGATTTCTTCTTTTTTTGGTGAAAATAAGCCTTATTCAACGGGTGATTTGCTCCGGTGGATAAAGGAGACCCTCCCCCACCCCCAAGACACCCTTTGTTTACTGCCGTTTCTACAACGTGGCTTCCACGGCTCTCAAAAATCGTCAATTTAAGGTAAAAAAAACACTGGCATGGGGATGAAAAACGATGTTTTAATCTCAGGCAGTCAATGTGTTAAGCAATGTGCCACGCTGCGAGCTTAAGCTTGTACATCTGCAATTTTTGAGAACCACTGTTACTTTCTCAAGGTATGGCTTGGCCTTCCCTCTTTTCTCTGTTTTGGTTGGAGTCTGTAAGGGGGTACAGAATTATTTTCTTAATATACACTGGAATTTAAAACGTTATCAAAATTTACATTGAATGGAGTGAGTAGAGAGTGAGCAGTGACAAGATGACAATACCCAGAGATATGTGGAGAATTCATTCAAGAATGTGGATATCACTTGGGAGAAAAAGGTGGGCAACTGTAAATAAATAAATAATGAGCTCAGTTTTGCCTATGGCTTAGCAATACCCTCTTCATCTGACCTGATGAAGGTTTAGCTACTGAAATGATATAAAAGGTACAGTATAACTGAAGACAGGACTCCTTTTGGCAGTGACTTCTTCTTCTTCACACCTATCACCAAAACACTTCAGATGTGTAAAATCGTCCCTTTTAAAATATGAAATATAATATTAGGGCAACTTGACTAAATTCAGATCAAGACAAAAGTACATTTTCAGAAGTGATTTAAGAGACCAATTTTCTCAGGGGCAAGACTTTGGGGGCTCAACATCAGACTTACCTCTGTCTTTGCCGACATCATCTCTCATCCTAACCTGGAATTAAGCGTTTTCAAGTTCAAGATGCCTCTAGTTCTGAATTACTGTGTCACTGCGGCAGCTTCACTGTTCTATTTGTTGTACAGGCTGATGTAACGGCTTGTCCCTCAATCCATTCAGTGAAATCATCTCATCTTTATACTGCAGTGAGAGCAGAATGAGTCACTCCTGTATGGTGGAGGCCTCGGCCAGACACCAGTCACTTAGTGTGAGGCCAAGCGTTTACCAGCAGAAACAAGCCAACATTCAGCCCATCAACAAAGCCATCATGTGATGTTGTAATAATGGTCTGTCCCTGGCACTGCTTTCCGCTTTACTGTGTGCTGTGGTGCAGGGAGGGACGGATTGGTGTGCACAGGCATGCGTGCAGGTTTGTGTGTACGTGTGTTTACATGATTTAATCAGACCGAAAGCAAAGTTTGTGTTTGGAGACAGGAGGATTCGTGCTTGTGTGCATTTGTGTGTGTGTGTGCGTGCACGCGTGCACATATGCATGCAGAGCAATGCAAAACTGTTATGTGTTTGCTGCTTATGTCTGAAAATGACTTTCAGCGTGTGTGTGTGTGTGTGTGTGTGTGTGTGTGTGTGTGTGTGTGTGTGTGTGTGTGTGTGTGTGTGTGTGTGTGTGTGTGTGTGTGTGTTTATATGTGTGTGCCTGTGTATATGCATAATGTGTGTGCATTTGGGGACATAGCGTTGGGGAGCGGGATAAGAGAGAGCAGGGGTCTTGGCGGAGGGCCATAGGCTCCTGAGAGGAGAACATTGGTCTTATCTGAAACAGCACATGGTCTCTGCTATTCCTTCTGACTCTCTCACCTTCCTCACTCACTGACCACAGAGAGAGATAGAGAGGGGGGGGGGGCTGAGATAGGGGGAGAAATCAAATCATGGAGGGAGGAAGAGAGAGGGAGAAAAGGAGAGAGTGGTTGAAATTGAAGTAGCGATGTGGAGTTGGATGGAAGAGAGTTGACAAACAGACTTTTGACTTTCCATGTTGAAACATCTCTGCAGCTAACGCACATGGACACACACACACACACACACACACACACACACACACACACACACACACACACACACACACACACACACACACACACACACACACACACACACACACACACACACACACACACACACACACACACAACCGGAACTGAAGCCTTCATTTAACATTAGTTTAAATACCTAGTGTGACACCCGCATTGTCTCAGTTAGAGTGCTGATAACAGCTGCTAAAACTATTAGCACAAAGCTTTAGTGTGGTTACGGTAAGGATCTGGGGAGAGCGTGGGACAACTGCGTGTCTTGGTCGTGTACAGGAAGTGTCTTGTACTGATGGGGCGGCAGTGGCTCAGGGTAAGAGTGGCCGGTAGAGTGGCCGGATGGCAACCGTGAGGTTTCCAGTTCGATCCCGGGTTCCCCCAGAAGAGCTAGTGTCGAAGTGTCCTTTAGCAAGACGCTGAACCCCTAATTGCTCCCGATGAGCAGGTTGGTGCCTGGCATGGTTGCCTCCACCATCGGTGTAAGAATGTGTGTGTGAATGGGTGAATGTAATGCACAATCTACTGTATGTAAAGCGCTTTGGATAAAAGCGCTACATAAATGCACCATTTACTGATGGGCATGTTTTGTAGGAGGATCTTTGGGGGCAGTGTTTTGTCACCGGGTCACATGCTTCATTCTTCACTGCAGGTACAGTCTTTATGTAGCGAGTGGAGACAGAGAGGACCGAAGGGGACGAATGGAGACAGCTGTAACTGATGAAATGTAATAGAGAGAGAGAGAACTACTGGCATTTGCTTTGTTAGCAGTGACTCAAATTAGTCATTATGAGAGAGAGAGAGATAGAGAGATAGATAGATAGAGGGAGAGAGAGAGAAAGAGAGAAAGAGAGACAGACAGACAGACAGACAGACAGACAGACAGACAGACAGACAGACAGACAGACAGCAGGGTTGTCAGGTGTACATGAAATGCTCTGTAGTACAAACAGTGCAACGTGTAAAACAACAGAACTATAACGGCCCTCAATGAAAAGGTCAAGAACTAACAGAACATTTTAAAAAATAGCAGGTAAAAAAAAAAGTCAACAATGAAAATGATGAACACAAGAAAGAGAAGAGAGGAAAAAGAGAGACGGTTACAGCAGACCCCTGCGGGAAGGTGGTGTGTGTGTGTGTGTGTGTGTGTGTGTGTGTGTGTGTGTGTGTGTGGGTGGGTGGGTGGGTGGGTGGGTGCGTGTGCGTGTGCGTGTGTGTGTGTGTGTGTGTGTCAGCATGTTCCCAGCCTAATGAGAGTTCAGGTCAGTGGGCTGTAGAGGGCGGAGTGAACTTCACTTTGAAACAGGCCGACTCCACCTCCACCCACCACTTCTCATACACAGACAGAGATAGAGGGAGACAGAGGAGTGAGAGAAGAGAGAGACAGAGACAGAGAGAAGGGGATGGCAAAGAGGGAGACTAGAGAGAGAGAGAGAACGAGGTAAAGGGAAAGAGAGAACATAGTGAAACAAACAGGGGAGGCAAAGGGAAATAATATGGAGGAAGAGAGAGGTAGAGAGAGAGAGAGAACAATTTTGAGCAGTTTCAAGAAAATAATTATAGGGTAAAAAGTAGAGAAAGACGCATGGGAAACAAAGTCAGACAACAAGGCACAATGTCATATATGCTATGTTAACAATATATACTGTAAGGTGCATGGTCTAGGTCTAAGAGGAAATGCTTCCGGTGCAAGTAGAGACACATTTTCAGCAGATATAATAGAATAGAATTACAGTGTCTTGCGCAGGTGAGAGACATCAGCAACGGATACCAACAATAATTAAGTGTATACATACATAAGAGATAGCGCTAGTGCAGTGGCAGAGGAGTCTAATCAATATATACATGAAGTTCAAGTGATCATATCTGTGTGACGGCATGTGTCGTCAAGACTGACAGGCTGACAGGTGGAAACTGCTCCATAGTCTGGTCGGTGGAATGGCTTTTGATACTGTACATAGGTATCACTCACCTGGCCATGGCTGTTACCGGCGTGGACAGATTGTGACTATGGTGGTTATTGTGTCCTCGATGTCTCACTCAGCCTTGGCTGTATACGCACCGCTTCGCATAATAGGAGGGGAGGGGAAGCTCACCTCGGGTGATGAGCTGATCCCACAATGCAGTGCTCCCTGTGAAAAGCTGACTTCAACAACGCTGACAACAGAAAATGATTGGTTTAATTGGGAGGCTATTGACTATCTTTACATCAAGGGTGCGAGCACGACTGCAACTTGCTTCAATATTACTGAACTTTCTTACCGGGTGCATGGTCTGGAAAAGTTACTTTACCCTAAATCTCTATAAGAGAATACCAGCACTCACAGAACTGTCCTTTAAGGCACTTTTATTTATATAATATAAGTTGGCATGGTATACTGCAGAGCAGACAGAACAACGGCTATTGATTCACAAACATGAACATAACTTCTGAACAGATTAGCATAACAACAATACTTTGAGAACTATTTTATCAAGGGCCCAGGAAGAATTGATTAAAGTTAGGTTAAGTGTGTGTGTGTGTGTGTGTGTGTGTGTGTGTGTGTGTGTGTGTGTGTGTGTGTGTGTGTGTGTGTGTGTGTGCGCGTGTGTGCGTGTGCGTGTGCGTGTGCGTGTGTGTGTGTGTGTGTGTGTGTGTGGTGTGTGTGTGTGTGGGGCGGGGGGAGGGGGGTGAGTAGGTGTGGTCTTTGAGTAGGAAAACGTTTCACCATTTTTATCACCTGTGGGTCGTATATTTCACCTGGGGAGATGCAGAAGAGACAGATGAAAAGGCTTCAGCAGGAAGGATGAGAGGAAAGCCAAGAAGAGGAGAGAGAGAGAGAGAGAGAGAGAGAGAGAGAGAGAGAGAGAGAGAGAGAGAGAGAGAGAGAGGGAGGGAGGGAGGGAGGGAGAGAGAAGAGAGATGAGATGGTAGCCATAAACATAAGGATCACTTTCATCCAAAAATGACTTACAACCTCGTAAAGACAGGCTACGTTAAATCTCCATCCTTCTCCTCGTCTACAAGTGAACAACCTTTCCATCTAATATCCTCCTCCCCAGTCTTCTTTCCACTCCTTCTTATCCTGTTTTTTTTACGTTGTACTCTCTTTGCATTTCTCTCATTCTCTTTTCATGTGACCTCTCCTCAACTGTCTTGCTATCCTCTCTCTCTTTTTTATATGCCACCATCCACTTGACTTTTGTCAAAACCTCTCTCTCTCTCTCTCTGTCTGTCTCTAATGCTTACAGCACCCACACGCCTCTCTCTCCTTTTCTCAGCTCATCTCCCTCTTTCTGTCTCCCTCCAGACCCCCCACCCTGATATCTGTCTAGTGTCTACTCTACTCTCTCTCTTTGTCTGTCTCACTCGTTTGCTGCCCCCACCCCCTCTTTATCTCTGCTGTGGGTTTTATGTGAGGAGAGGATATGGGTTGAGGCTATCCTTGACGACTCCAACATATGTGAGTGCCCTATAAATCTATCATCACCTGCCCCACACACACGCACACGCGTACGTACGCACGTACGCACGTATACGCACGCCATGTAAAATGCAGAGGAAAGTATTCACCTTACTGTAAAGGCAATGATTCCCAACCTGTGGGCCGTGATGATATTGCAAATTGAACCCCAAATAATTGATACAACACTACGGGAGAAAGTGTTAGAGAATGAGTGAGGGGTGGAGGTGGGGGAGCTGTAAAGAGGGATGTTAAAAAGTATGTGTTTTGTTAACCTCTCTCTCTCTCTCTCTACGTAACTCTCTCACGCACGCACGCATGCATGCACACTCACACGCACACACACACGCACACTCACACACACACACACACACACGCGCACACGCACACACGCACACACACACACACACACACACACACACACACACACACACACACACACACACACACACACACACAGAGAGAGAAAGACAACCCAGAGCTGGCACACTACTTGAAGAAGGGTTTCATTATTCAGTGTGGGGTGATTTATCAGTCACAGAGACAATCAACCTGACTCACAGCTGCTCCCTGCTCAAGTAAACATGTTGTGAAATGACAATCTAATGCAAGATGCTGTTTAGAATTGTCTAAGTACAGCCTTTACACGCCAGCATAACATTTCCTCTAAATGCGCATCTGCAAAATGTCATCTGTTGTTTGTCACTCACCAATGGTCAGACATCTTGTTAAATGTCTTATATCAACTTTTGACCTCGGAGTTAATAACTCAGCCTGTTAACCCTTCCATTGTGTTAGGGTAATTCTTTACCCGTTTTCAAGTTTAAATAGGTCAAAAGTACCCTTTAAATTTATTTATTGGAACGAGGCTTCATGATATCCTCAGAAATAGCCATTTTAACGCAACAAAATTATTTATCATCATTTTAATTAATTCTGATGGTCTCTATAAAAAAGTGACACTTGTGGTGTTAGGGTCCGTAATGACCCGGCAGAGAAGTGTGGCTCAATTCCCCCCAAATTGTCAATATTCAATGTTTACATGTTTGAGAGTGAGAGAGACTTGTCCTCAATTAGCATTTGCTATCAGGAGTAAAATAAAGTTTGAGTTTAGGAACAATAAAGGACTTTTTACCTTCTATGGTATACGGGTCAAAAATTACCCTAACACCACTAGTGTCACTATTTTTAATACTATTAACATTTTTTAAAGTTAAAAAATGAAAAGAAAAAAAAAATTATAAAAATGTTTTGGAAGTGTGTTCTAATTATTATTCTTAATTATTCTATTATAGCTAGATAACATCATTACCCATTGCCTTCATTACAGGAAATTTAATTAGTGAATTCTAACATTTTTATAATAGAAAACAAGATATATTGAAAGATGAAACCCTTGCCCTAACCCAACATAATATTTTAAAAAGTGTTTACATGGATATGAATGCATTACAAGTCAGCTATGAGGTGGGAGAAAAACATGAATGAAAATAATTATTTTCTGAGTATTTTGGGCTGATTTAAATCACTGGTCAAATTTGACCCGCTAACACCACAAGTGGCTGCAGTTTTCTAACACAATGCAAGGGTTAAAGTTTGCCTGCTGAACTTTACCCAGATGATCTAATGTACCTGAAAAAGCACCAGGCAAGTGCACACATAGAAGCCAACTGGTGCCCGAGCACCGGCCTGCCCGACTGCCTCCATAGCAGAAAGTGCCCTTTTTTTATGCCTACATGATTTCTCTCATTTATTTCTCTCTTTCTCTCACCAAACAGTTGCTCTCTGCTCTGCTCTCATTCAGTACAAAGGTTAGTCTAGGTTCTTTAATTGGCATTTTTTTAATAGGTCAAAAAAAGAAATTATCTATTAATTCATATCCTACTTTAAATGCGCAAAATCTCTGTCCGTCTGTGAGTGTGTGCGTCTTTAGTTCACGTATCTCGAGAACTGTCCGACTGACCGACTTCAAACTCGGAGCGTGCGATAGGACCATATATATGCATATAATGGAGATCCGGTTGTCCAGAACTGGGTGATGGGCAAGCACATACTTTTTGTGTGTGTTGTTGGTTGGGGTAGGTGTTTGGGGGGGGGGGTCTGTCTTTTGTACTAGTCTTTTTTGTATTAGTCTGCACCACCCTGAAACGAAGTTAATTCAATGTGAAACTCCAGGGTGACTTTACTCTGAAATGTTAGCATAGAGTTGCATCATAACAGCATCCACAGTACAGGAGTTGTGGTCTTGTTGTCTTTTGTTAACTCAAATTGGCCACAATGTAATAACTTACAACTTAAATAGAGCGAAGCGACACCTTGTAATCCAGCACGACATTTTCATAAAATGTGAAGGGTTAGGCTATATGAACGTGTTTCAAATAGTAATTAGGTAGGACTTTGTGGCAGTGATATCTCAGGCAAAACAGCATAAAAGGAAACTAGAAAGCAAAATTATAAAGATATAATGTGCATTTCAAATAATTGGTGGCTGCTCAAAATAGATTGCATTGTAATAGATAAATAAATACAATAGAAGCATCTTGGAAGAAATCTGAAATATGGGCCCTATCCTATGTCCCTTTAAGGCAGACAGATGGTGTCAGATTGCTGTCCCTACCTGAGTGTGTGTTTGTGAAGGGTTGGGCGGGGATCCAGATGAATCCAGCCTAGCAGAAAGCTCTCTCTTTAAACTGCACTTAATCAGACAGCACAGTGTGACAGGAAATATGTAATCACAGCCAGTCATCTGCACCAGTGCTGATACACACGCAAATGTGTTTACTGCACACACATAGGAACACACCCACGGACACATGCACAACAACTACAACTCAATACAAACACACACACACACACACACACACACACACACACACACACACACACACACACACACACACACACACACACACACACACACACACACACACACACCTCGGTTTGCGATCTATCTCAATGCCATGCCTCAACAGATTCAATCAGAAGCAAGCCCTTGTTTTTCTTCCATTTGTTGTTTTATTTTACTCTCTCTCCCTCGTGCGCTCTCGCTCTGTCTCTCCCCGAATTTCTTTCCCCCGTAGGAGACAAATAATTTCAGCCTGAATGTTCTGGGCTCTTACAGTGGAACTACATGCACATGCACATGCACATGCACATGCACATGCACATGCACACAAACACATGCACGCACGCACGCACGCACGCACGGTCGCACGCACGCACGCACGCTGAGCTCAACACCAGCACACAACTCCCATGGTGCGTCAGACTGTTTATACCAGAAGAGTTTTTAAAAGTAAAGTTCGAGAGAAAATGCAGTGTTTTGGAAGCAATGAAGACTGGGACTGCATACAGGACACTTGAATTATATTGGATCTGTGTTGGAGTTTGTGTTAAGCGTTTTATACACACACAGAGGGCAGTGGTTCTCAAAGTAGGGTCCTTGAAGGGGTTCCAAGGGGTCCCCAGCAAAATGTGTTAATAGCCTATTGCATCAAAATCTGTTTAACGACTTTAAAGGTTTCATGACATTCAGTTTTACAACACATTAAAAGTACTTATCATGGTCCTTCAAACGTGTATTAAAAGTTTTAACTGAAAAATCCACTCCAGTGATCCATGGCAGGATTTTTTCTCTCTGATTTCTAAAGCCTTTTCAACTGCAATGAAAAAATAAATCTTTGCCTGCGGGTGTCACTGTTGAGGGATCATCGCCTCTGCTCCGGCCCCTCCCCCCGGCGGAGAGGAGAGGGGCGGGATTAATGGACTGTGACATCAAAGTCTAAGGCCAATCACAGATTACTTTTCGGCCTAATTATTCAGAAAACCCCAGACCACAGAAAATCCACTGAATGTTCAAAGTTCAGTTTTTTTTGGTCTAATTGAGGTCATAAAACCCCCCCAAAAACATAAAAAATAAAAAAAGTGAAAATGAATGTCCTTTACCCCTATATACTGTACATAGGCTATTTGAAAATCTAACATATGTGAACTTTTTCATTGCACATTCCGTTCAAAGTGGTTAAATTCCTTTAAAGACTGCAACTGCAACAAATACACCCGCAATTCCATCTCCCAGGTTATGCTTGTCACCCTCTTTCACCTTGACAGCAAGAGGGGGGCTATGTTAGTATGTTAGTCAACACTGGAGCCCCCCAGGGTTGTATACTGAGTCTTCAGCTGTATTCACTGTACACACACAACCGTGTGGCCAGGAAAAACACCTTCACCAAGTTTACCAATGACATAGTGGTGGTGGGACCGATCACAAACAGCGATGAGAGGGCCTACCTGGAGGAGGTGGCAGACCTGTTGCTGTGGTGCCAGGTAGGAACAACCTATTCTTGAACATCAGTAACATCCAGGAGATGATCCTGGACATCTGCATGCAAGAAAACTCTCTCTCTCTTTCATAATATTTACTCAATTCTAAACTGCATCTATAAAGTTGTTATATAAATAATCTTGCCTGTCATTGCCTTGCATTGTTACAAGCTCTCCACAGAGAGGGACAGTTTTTCGCCTCAGGATATCAAACTGCTAGCTCAAACATCTTCCAGAGAAGCAAACATGTGCAGTGTAATGTATAAAAACAGTGACCAGGTATAGAGACAGAGGAAGTGACTACTGTAGGTTTTACTGAGTGAGTGTGTAAGAGAGGGCACATGAAACTGTCAGAATACGTGTGTGTGTGTGTGTGTGTGTGTGTGTGTGTGTGTGTGTGTGTGTGTGTGTGTGTGTGTGTGTGTGTGTGTGGGAGAGAGAGAGAGAGAGAGAGAGAGAGAGAGAGAGAGAGAGAGAGAGAGAGAGAGAGAGAGAGAGAGAGAGAGAGAGAGAGAGAGAGAGAGAGAGAGAGAGAGAGATGGAGTAGGTGAGAGGTGGACTGAGTTATAGCCGGTTCTTTTTCCCCTGATATTTATTTACTGCCCCCCTCACCCACTCCCCACCCCAGTGCTGTGCCTCTCTTCCAGAAAAACACACTCATAACAAAACACATAAATTCCTTGTAATGCTTGTTGTAATGAAAACAAACCTTTTTATATAACCTCTGAATGTGCACTTTAAGACCACGCACGCACGTGCGCAGCGCGTACGCTCGCACGCACGCATGCACACACACACACACACACACACACACAGACACACACACACACACACACACACACACACACACACACACACACACACACACACACACACACACACACACACACACACACACACGGTGACTGCTCATAAGTCCGACATCCCACTACTCCGACTACGTGGCTTCCGCGTGCGGTTAGGGTTAGGGTTAGGGTTAGGGATAGGGTTAGTAATGTCGGAACAATGACATGTCGGAACAATGACATGTAACCCACACACACAACACACACTTTCAACTCACATGGTACGTCCAGCCCACCACTTCAATCCTGAACAGATTCCCCCAGGGGTCTATACTCGGTCGGCTCCTTCTTTCCCTCACCACTAAATCACTTTGCCGAAAATGGCAAACTCATAACACGCTGCGTTGCGACATCTTGTGAGCTTGCTGATTGGCTATTTTTGCCGAATGTGTGCCCCAGAATAGGGACACTAAGGTTCATGGTACATCCAGCCAGCCCTTGAATGGCATGGCTATGATGCCATGAATGCATGAGGTCTACCTGCCCCATCCACAACAAATGTGATCCTGTTACAAAATCACTCGTAGCACAAACATCTATTGAAATGTGGTGGTGGTGATTATTATTATTATTTAAACTTTTAGCTTAAAAGTGTTCTACAGGGGGATTTTTTTTTAAATTGGATGTATTGTGTTGGTGAATGATCAGGCCATGCCACAGTTTACCAGAGAACTTCACTTTACTTTTAGCTTCACACAGTACAGTATAACCGTATACAGGTAAGGAAATAAAACCATGTGAGACTAATCAATCCCAGAATTCCCAACACAAGGCAAGGCAACGAGTGCAGCACAATCATACAGAGCAGCAGTCAGTGAGACATAACAGGATGGACGGATTGATGTGTCCGTTTATTGCCCCTATGAAATGTGACTGGTTACTGCAAAAACAACACATTAAGATCATAAGATCACAAACCACCTTCACCTTAAGCCCCCCTTGTAATGTACAGTAGGCCTAGACTGTGATTTTGCTTTAGTTACAATTTCCCCTCATTTACTAACTCTTAGTTGTGACTTGTGATCAGCAGTTATTCGGTGTGATAGGGTGGGAGGTTATTAGTGTTCTTGTGATGAATTATAGGCTCTGACCAGGGCCGGATTTATAGGAGTTGAGGCCTGAGTATTTTTCGTTTGTTTTTTTTCGGTATTTTTTCCATTTATTTCTGTTTTTTGTTACTTTAATTCGGTTAATTCGGTAGGGTTACTTGACAATTTGATCATAGAAAAAGAAAAAGATTTAATTATTATTATTTTATTTTTTTTAGGCCCCCCTCAGTTGGGGGCCGCTGGGCTGCAGCCTCTGGCTCTTACACAAGTTCTGTCCCTGTCAGAACAGACGTTTTGCACTGTGATCATATTGTATGGTGATTATTGCCATGATAGAAATACATTAGGCTACTGATAGTGACGTTCAACTGAGTGGTGAGCCAGCCTTCATTGAGTAGTGATGAGACATATTTCTGATTGATTTTTTCATGAAACCACTTAATTTGTTTTGGAAGAAATCTGTCCACTTCATAATCATAATAATTAGCAGTAATTATGTGTTTGTGCGGCCCTCAAGCATAGAACCCCATGGGAGACGAGAGGGACTGATTCATTGTAACAAAACTTTTTTTTTTATTTATTTTTTTTACAGAGAACGACTTGATGCCCTAAAGCCAAATGTACAATGCACAATCCAATATCCAGCTGTAAATCTCACCTGCGGTAGCAGATACACCAGGGTGTCTGGGTCTAAATCCATCTGCTTTGTGGAGAGCTGCTGTCTGCCTGGGCTCGGCAGATGTTAAAACTAAATTAAGATGTCCTGTCTCATTTCCACGACTCTCTTGACTGCCCGGCTGTTCACTACACCTCCTTCACCCCATCTCTCCCTCAACGCCTCACGCTGCCCTGTTATATCCGTCTGTTTCTCACCATATGCTGTTTTCATCTACATTTTAAGCATTTAGCCAACTCTCTTTATGCAGAGAGATTTATATAATGCATGGGGCAGGTTGTTGCTCAAGGGCTGAACTTGATTGAGCAGGTTTGAACTCGTCACCTTCCATTTGCAAGGATGCTCTTGCTAACCTTTACATCATCTGACTGAGTTTGTTTGCTTCGTTCACCACTTCCTCCCCATTCATCGGCATTAAGTGTGCTGTGCTCTGCTGGCTTTTATACGACAGAGTCATTTTCAGCATGGGGTTAAAGAACAACCCACTAAGCAGTTAAACTGTCAGAGGATATCCATCTCCCCTCACTGTTCCCTCTACACGCACGCACACATACTCACACACGCACAGGAGAGTTGAACAAAGGTGAAAAGTTTCCAAGGGCTCTGAGCTGACAAGCAATCTCCTCAATGGCACACAGGTTCTGCTGTTTAATACATTTGACCAGATAGCCTACAGATAGCACACACACACACACACACACACACACACACACACACACACACACACACACACACACACACACACACGCTTCAAATTCAACTCACTAGCAGACTATTTTCAACCACAAGCAGCCAATCAAACAAACTTTCACAAACGTCATTCCGTATGGAGGTTTGATGTGTAATACAGGTTATTTTAGTCAGTTGGAGGTTTTATTTAATCACAGTAACAAGTGAATGTGGGTTTGAACACCTAAAGAGGAGAGGTGTGACTCTCGCTTCATGTTAAGAGAGTGCTGGTCTCAGGCCACGACTGCAAGATTAAAACATTTTCCACAACATGAAATACGTCAATAATAGGGTTAAACAGTAACGGGTAACGGCCAAGGCAAAGTTGTCAGAATCAAAAAATTCATGTGTTTCATTCATGTGTTTTTTACATGTAATTACCCTTAACCCTGACCAAAACCTTCTCCACACCAACAATCAGAAAATATCCAAACCTACAGTAAAGAGCCATACCCAAACTTAACCAAAAGAACCGTGCGTTACGGAGTAGTTCACCCAAAAAATTTCTTACTTTCCATCAATTACACACCCCATGAAGCCTTGAATTCATGGATTTTTTTTTTGTCGCATTTGTTACACACTTGGATAGGAATGATCATTTTCCAGTGTGCAGGGATTTAAAGGTGTTTTATTTCTCTCTGTAAACATACAGACACAGGCACATTAGAGCAACACTTCCACTCGTTGCAAACTCTGGTCCTAATCTGAACACAGTATAATATCACAACATCAAAATCAATAAGGTGCATCTTCTAAAATAGCCATCATACTCTCACTTGTAAACAGTATACAGAAATCACAAAGTGACTTTCTTTCTTGTGTCAAAATAATCACAATTACTAAATACATCAAATCTCACATTAACAACAGTATAACGTTTTTACCCTTGTAAACAAAATAGATTCTCTTAGCATAACTCTCACATTACAAAAATAATAATACTTGTGTTCCCCAAAACGAAATATATTAGCTGCATTACATTACTCTGGTTTGTAGAACCATAATGAAACCATTTCACACAACACACCATTCACATCTCATTCATTCCAGGCTACAGATGAGCTTCTTAGCCCAACTACAGGTCACAGTAGGTATATTAACAGGTAAGCATTTCTAATGACATCTAATATGCATTCCACACACACATTTGCTTCACAGATACTCTTCTCTGGTTATACCTTCATTTAACATGTTCACTATCACTTTTATACACTTTATCTCATCATTTCTCACCTGTAAACATACAGACACAGGCACATTAGAGCAACACTTCCACTCGTTGCAAACTCTGGTCCTAATCTGAACACAGGACCCCTGCTGTCCAACATGTGCCTAGCACAGTGAGTGTTTAGCTGCCCAAAGATTGCCTGTCCCAAATGCAATACCCAGAATGATAAACTGCTTCACAGCTTTAGTAAATGTATCTTATGTGCCACGCTTTAACCACAGTTCACAGAATAATATAATCAACATCCTAATGAAATACAATAATGTATCAAATGGAATAAATGGAATAATATGGGGTTATGCCTGTTTTAGTAAATAATATAATAATCATGCATCTCAATTCCCAATATAATCATGTATCTCACACTCTCCCCTCCAAAACAAATGTCGTCCCGACATTCCGCATGTCCCAGAACACTCATGTCTTCAACAGGTGAGTAACAGTCACAGATAGGAGTCAGTGTTCATCTTCAAGGATACAGTTCTGCGCAAAGTCAGTAGTTCAACATCACATGTATCTCCCAATTCCATGTAATGAGTCCATAGCTGATATCATCGTGCACTATGAATATCTGCTATTGTTCTCCGCCCAGTAGCGGGAAATGTGTATCCCCACTGAAAGGTTATTACCTCTTCCCTGTGCTATCACTCAATATTAGTGACCAACATTTTATGTTCTATTACCATGTACTCAATACATATAGTAAATGTCACTGATCTTACGTGTCTGGCACATTTCAAATCAAAACAAAACAAATGGATTACACACACTGAACACTTAGTTTAACTCGTGTTCTTGCTGAAAAGTAAGTAAAATTGTAAACAAACTGCTAGACTGGACTATAATCTGAATTTCACTTGTGTCTAGGAGTGATGCTGGGCTGTCCCAGTGAGTCATAGGTGAGTGTCTTAGTGGGGTGTCTGTTTCTGTAAGGATACTTTCTGGTAGCAGCAGACGATGGCTCGGCGTAGTTGTGGTCATCTGCTCCACCCGACTCTCCAGCCTCTGGTTCTGCTGACTCTGCATCCTCACCCTCTGGTTCCACTCCCTCCGGTTCATCACGGTCGGCCTCCGGCTCCAACCCGTCATCCTCCTCCACGTCCTGTCGTTGGTCTCCCTCATCTGGATCAGGCTCTGGATCTGCTGTCATCGGCTGTGGCATGAACTCCTCCGCTTCCACTCTCAACTCGATGCTTGACTGGCCATATCTTTCTGCTGATGGAGCGCTGATGAATCTCCAGTTATCTTCCTCATCCTCAGAGCTGCTTTGCTGATCTTGTGGCTGTGACTTCTCTTGGCATCTGTCTCTGTGCTTGTTTTTGAACTTGCTCTTTGCTTTTTTTGGTGTCTCAGGTTGGCTTTGCTCGACTGGGAGAAAGTCACAAGGCAGCAGTAGGTTTCTGTGGAGGACTCTTGTTCGGCCTGAGCCTCTCTCTGGCCTGACCTCGTAGACCGGACTGTCTTGGTGCTTTCTAGCTGTCACTACATGGACCTGGTCCTCCCAGAAGGATCTCAGCTTCCCTGGACCGCCTCTCTCAGAGAGGTTGCGTATGAGGACTCTGCATCCTGGATATAACTCTGCTCCATGGCTCTTCTTGTTATAATGCTCCTGTGCTCTGTCTCTCTCTCCTTGTGCTGTCTCTGAAGCCAGGCGATATGCCTCTTCCATGCGTTTTCTCCACTTGGTGGCATACTCGCTGTGTGATGCACTCTGGTCACTTGGCTTGAGACCAAACATAATGTCCACAGGGAGCCTTGGGTTTCTGCCAAACAGGAGATAATACGGTGCATAACCAGTAGCTTCACTGCGCGTACAGTTATATGCATGAACGACCTTCGCCAGGGAGCTCTTCCAGTCAGCTTTTGCATCTTCTGTCAGGTTTCGCAGCATGGAGAGCAATGTTCTGTTAAATCGCTCCACCTGACCATTCCCTTGCGGGTGATACGGTGTGGTGCGTGAGCCTTGGATACCACAGTATGCTTCCATGTTGGCAAACAGCTTGTTCTGGAACTCCTTTCCCTGGTCGTGGTGTAATTTGGCCATAAAACCATACTTGAGCACAAAGTCACCGAAAATCTTCTCAGCAGCTGTCTTTGCTGATTTGTTGGTACAGGCATATGCTTGAGCAAAGCGAGTATAGTGGTCCATGACCACTAAAATGTACTCGTATCCTCCTTTGCATATCTCAAGATGGAGATAGTCTATTGACACCATTTCAAAAGGATACGTAGTAACTATACTCTTCAGCGGTGCTCTGGTTTGCCTAATGGGTCGCTTACTCTTTATGCAGCTGCAGACCTTGGTGATGTAATGCTCAATGTCTCGTTGCATGTGCGGCCAGTAGAAGCGGTTGCGGACCAGATGCAGGGTCCGTTCAACACCAAGGTGCCCCATTTCTTCATGCAGCTCTCTGTATATCAGTGGGTAGAACTTACTGGGTAGCACTAGCTGAGATCGCGTGGCTGTTTTTCTGAACAGGATGCCATCTTCATCCATGTAGAGTCTGCTCTTCTCCCTCATTAGTGCTGCCACGTCGTCCTGATGTTCTTGCCGCTTTACACTTGGCCACTGTTTTGTCATGACACATTCTCGTACTTTTTTTATGACTGGGTCTTCCTCTTGTGCCTTTTTCATTTCTCTGTGGGAGATCTCTGTCACCGGAGATGGCACTTGATCCTCTTCCTCTGCACACGCTGTGGCGATAGTGAGTGGGCACATCCATGGTTGTTGCTCTTGGACCTGTATTGATACTGCATGTGTGACACTGCTTATCACTTCAGGCTGCACCTCCTGTGAGCACTCTTGCATGTACTTATCCATGTCTAGTGGCATTCTTGACAGGCCATCTGCATCTCCGTTGAGCTTTCCTGGACGATAGCGAATGCAGAAATTGAAGTCGGCCAGCTCGGCCACCCAGCGATGTGTCGTTGCATTCAGCTTGGCTGTTGTCAGGACATACGTCAACGGATTGTTATCTGTGTAGACGTCAAAAGATGGTGCATAATAGAGATATTCTCTAAACCGTTCACATATTGCCCATTTCATAGCCAAGAATTCAAGCTTTCCTGAGTGGAGATGGTAATTCTTCTCAGGCTCTGTCAGGGTTCTTGAGCCATATGCAATGACAACAAGCTTGCCTTTCTGTCTCTGGTACAGTACAGCACCCAGTCCTTCTTGTGACGCATCACAGTGCATTACGAATGGGTCTTCGAACTGTGGGTAGCCCATGATAGGTGGATGCAAGAGGAACTCTATCAGTCTACACAGGACCTCTTGGTGCTCTGCTGTCCAGGTGATGGACTTACTGGATGGTGCCTGGTCTGATTTCATCCGTCCTCCTTTCTTGCTCTTTACTTTCCCCATGGGCTTTCCTTCTGGTGTTCTCACAACCACTAGCAGGCTATACAGCGGCTTGGCAATGCGGGAGAAGTTGGGAATGTACTGCCTGTAGTAGGATAAGAATCCCAGTAGTTTTCTTAGGTCTCCCACCGTTGCAGGTGTCCTCTCCTTCAGAGCTTGCACTGGTGCTAACTCAGTAGGGTCCATTGTCCAGCCTTCTTTTGACACAATCTTGCCCAGATACCTCACGCTGTCTTTGAACACTTCGCACTTCCGTGGCGTCAGCTTGACTCCATGTTGCTGGTAGCGCTGTAAGACTGCCCTCAGAGCTTGTAGGTGGTCATCGAAGGTGCGACTGTGCACAAGATTGTCGTCGAGGTACGGCTGACATGACTCATCCCTGAGTCCCACCAGGCATTCTTCCATGCTCCGTTGGAATTCTGCTGGGGCTGAGGACAGTCCAAAGGGGATCCGCACCCATTCATATAAACCCCAGGGTGTAATAAAAGCTGTGAGTGGTTGACTGCTCTCGTCTAGGTAGCCCTGGTGGTATGCCTTCCCCTGATCGAGGACAGAAAACCACGCACTTCCAGTTAAGCTATTCAGCATGTCTTGCACACGAGGGATGGGGTGGCGGTCAGGGATGGACTTCCGGTTCAGCTCCCGATAATCACAGCATAGACGGAGGCTGCCATCCTTCTTACGCACACAGACGATGGGCGAGGAGTATGGAGATCTAGATTTCTTTATCCATCCTCTGTTCAACAAGTCCTCTAGATACTCCTTGACTTCTTTGTGTAATGGCTTGGGCACTGATGTGTAGGTGCGCTTGACAGGGGTGGTGTCGTTCAGTCTGATTTTGAGTTTGAGGGAGGGGATGCTCCCCACGTCACCATCATTACTGGAAAACGCACTGCTCTCCTCTCTCAGCAGTTGTTTCACCATCCTCTGCTTCTCTGGTGACAGGTGGTCGACGGACACCGGGGGGTCCCACCCGCCTCCATCTTGATACGCCACAGCCACTTCACCTCTCTTCTCGTCTGTCTGTGTCAGCGTAGTCTTTTCCATCAGCACATCCCCTGAACTTTGTTTCACCTCGACTGGTCTCGCATCTGCAGGATATACGGCTTTGATCCTCTGTACCTGGCCCAACACTGTGCGGGGGTTGAGAGTGATGTCATAACAGGTGTCGTTTGTCACTGGGATGGTGACTCGGGACCATGCTCCTCTCTGCAGACTGATGACGGTTTCGGTGATGTTCAGACCATCTGGCCATTTTGAACTCACATCAGGCTCGAATACTACTTCCTGTTTAGTGGAAAGGGGGCTTGTTCGCACACAGCACTTGACTTCCTTTGTCTTGCCAGCTGGTATGACTGCATGATGTCGTCCGACTCTGACCACTCCTTCTTTAGTGTCTATGTCACTGGTTTGGAGTAGCTGTGTCAGCACTTCTATTCTGTTACAGTCAAAGGAGAAAGATTCACTCAGCGCCTTGGTGGTGACATCAGGCTGTTTCTCCATTCCACACTTTACTAGCTCTTCGATCACATTGTAGCCAATTATTGGCTCTGCTGGTACTCTTGGGTCACGGGCAATGAGCACAGGTACAAGAAGTTCTGGGTTTAAGGTGTCACCTGATTTCAGCTGGAACTTCACTTCCACCCAGCCTGCGAAAGGTATGGCTGTCTGGTTCACTGCCTTTCCCAGCACTGTGCCTGATTCTAGGAGTTCTTCTATGCCGCGTACTGTCGTGTGTGGTAGGTGATTTCTTCTCCATTTCTCACTTATCATGCTCACCTGTGACCCGGTGTCCCAAATGGCTTGTGTTGTCACTCCATTAAAAGAACAGTCAACCATACACTTCTTCCCAATGAGGCTCAGCAACTTTGAATGGCGCTGTGTGGAAAGGTGACTCACATAGGTGGCGCCCTCCTCTTCTGCTGACCCCCATGGTTCTGGCTCAGATGACTCCATCTTCTCTAGCTGTCTGATCCGTTCACACAGTAGCTTTTGCACATCTTCACTCTGTTCATTTTGGCTTGGGGAGGGTGCACTTAGTGGCATGACAGTGTGGCCTGAGATGGCTGCCTCATCAGGGTTGCCCGGTGGCCTCTGTGGACCTCTGCAGCCCCTCGAGATGTGCCCTGATTTGCCACACTTGAAACAGTGTTCACATTGATCACCCACCCCATTGTCTTGACAGGCTTTACATCCTCTTCTTGTATTCCATCTAGGTGCACGGGGACCCACTGGTGAGTTGTGCATGCTTTTTCTCATTTCCTCCACTTCTTGTTTTAGTTGTTTAACCACTTCATACAGCTCAGTGTCCCGTTGACTCGTTGCTGCTGCCACTTGACGCCCCTTGGTCTTCTTTGCTGCAGCTGCGTGATCTTGGACCTCTGGCCGAGCATCTTCGCCGCCATGACTCTGCTGATGAATTCCCACTTCTGTCTGCATCTCATGCACTCTTGTTATTTTACTGCTTATATTCTTTTTCAGCTTATTCTGTCGTTCCAAATCAGCACTGGCCGCTTCATTCATCTTTTCAAGGAGGATTTCGTCGGTGACTGTCAGATCATCAAGGAAAGTCTTTAGTTGAAACTTGATATTGTCACTGACGAGCCCTGTGCTGACAGACCTCAGGAATCGGCGGTGTATGAGATCTGGGCTGTATAGTTCATCTGTTCCTGGTTCCTTAGCAGCAAGCAGTAGTCTTTCTTTTAATTCCATTGCCCTGAAGAGGAAGTTTTGTGGGGATTCACGGCTGTCCTGTGTGATATTCACCAGCCGGTGGTACAGGTCAGTGGAACTCTCCTCCTTGAAGTGTCCCTTGAGTATTGTTTTGAGTTGGGGGAGAGTGAGGTCACTTTTAATTTCCAGCATGTCTCTGATGCTGAGGCCTGGGCTGATGGCTTTTACTACGGCTTCAGTAATTTCATCTTCACTGTGTCCCTTGTTCAGGCCCATATCAATTTGATGCATCAGGTTTGTGAATGAGAGCTTTTCTTTTTGACCCCTCTCCCCAATCTGTCCATGAATCCTGAATTCTCTCCGTATTGTCACTTCAGGCAGTCTGTTTAGTGGTGGCTGCTGCCTCACATCTTGCTGAGCTGTAGGCCGACTTGTTTTGTTTTTCCCTACTTTGTCACTCAGGCGTTTTATTTCTTCACTGAGGACTTGTGTAGATGACTGAAAAGTCAACTGAAGGCCTGCATATTCCTTTTGGAGACTGGCAAGTTCAACAGCTTCTGTGTCCGTATCTGATAGATGTCCTTGCTTCAGCTCCTCTATTTGTTTTAGCAGCTTATTTAGATGAAATTCTGCAACATCTGACTCTTCTTTTTCAATTACAGTCTCAATAGATTCGTTGATAAGGCGGAGTAACACGTGCCTCTTCGTTTGCTTTTCAGCTGACACTTTAACTTCAATGCACACTTTCTTTAATTGCTCCACACTCAGGTCTAGTAGCTTCTCACCCAACTGGTCTTGCAATTCTTCCAGTGCCATTTTCTCATTAGTGTCCACTGTCCAGTCTCATCCACGTTGAGGCACTTCTCCGTCCTGGCTGGTTCGCCAAGTTTTGTTACACACTTGGATAGGAATGATCATTTTCCAGTGTGCAGGGATTTAAAGGTGTTTTATTTCTCTCTGTAAACATACAGACACAGGCACATTAGAGCAACACTTCCACTCGTTGCAAACTCTGGTCCTAATCTGAACACAGTATAATATCACAACATCAAAATCAATAAGGTGCATCTTCTAAAATAGCCATCATACTCTCACTTGTAAACAGTATACAGAAATCACAAAGTGACTTTCTTTCTTGTGTCAAAATAATCACAATTACTAAATACATCAAATCTCACATTAACAACAGTATAACGTTTTTACCCTTGTAAACAAAATAGATTCTCTTAGCATAACTCTCACATTACAAAAATAATAATACTTGTGTTCCCCAAAACGAAATATATTAGCTGCATTACATTACTCTGGTTTGTAGAACCATAATGAAACCATTTCACACAACACACCATTCACATCTCATTCATTCCAGGCTACAGATGAGCTTCTTAGCCCAACTACAGGTCACAGTAGGTATATTAACAGGTAAGCATTTCTAATGACATCTAATATGCATTCCACACACACATTTGCTTCACAGATACTCTTCTCTGGTTATACCTTCATTTAACATGTTCACTATCACTTTTATACACTTTATCTCATCATTTCTCACCTGTAAACATACAGACACAGGCACATTAGAGCAACACTTCCACTCGTTGCAAACTCTGGTCCTAATCTGAACACAGGACCCCTGCTGTCCAACATGTGCCTAGCACAGTGAGTGTTTAGCTGCCCAAAGATTGCCTGTCCCAAATGCAATACCCAGAATGATAAACTGCTTCACAGCTTTAGTAAATGTATCTTATGTGCCACGCTTTAACCACAGTTCACAGAATAATATAATCAACATCCTAATGAAATACAATAATGTATCAAATGGAATAAATGGAATAATATGGGGTTATGCCTGTTTTAGTAAATAATATAATAATCATGCATCTCAATTCCCAATATAATCATGTATCTCACACATTCCTATAGGCCAATAATTTTCATGACCGGTAAAGAGTCAGCAGGAGAGTAGGAGAGTAGGACTGAGTCTCCTGACCTATGACCATGTCATCAAATTATTGGCTCAGGAATACGACAAAAACAAAACAAAACTCATGGGGTGTGTAATTGATAGAAAATAAGTAATGTTTTGGTTGAACTGCTCCTTTAACTAGTGGTAACTACTCTCATTATCTCTCACATAGGCCTTTCATATTTATCTTTTACACAATTTTTCATTGCTTATTTCATTCTCTTTTCCTATAGGAGTATTTTTCTGTCTGTATATATTTACTTGCTTTACATGTACCCTTTTCTTACCAATTGCCTTGACCAACATATGCAGTCCAGAACCATCAACTTAAAGTTTTACCACATGGACTTATTTTCTTGGGTACAGGGATTAAGGGGACAGGTGTAAAAAAAAAAAAAATTGCCTTATGAGTCGACTATATTAACCTTTTTCTCTGTTGCAGAAGCAGAAGACTTTACCGGTTTCAGCGAATCCTGCCGACAACACCAATATTGTGGTGGAAACATTCACTACTAAAATGATCTTTTCCTTGAATATTATCATCAATCACATTTTGTACATGTTGACAGTGTCACTCACGGGGAGAGAATCAGACCAACCGTTCGACAAACATCACCATTCAAAATGGTGATCTATGCCTCTGGAATCAATGTATAGCAGCCTACTATATTTTGGCATGGGAAAGCAAACAGCTGAAAAACACTAGACTGGATGGGGAGAACTCAACAGTCTTCATTTCCTTTCCACAGTCTGCTGCACAAAGAACACAAATACCGCACAGTTTCAAGATCTCCTCTCTCACATTCCACATCAAGTTTCAGTCCATGAGTCCCGAGAGAACTTTATGGAGTGAGAGGTTCAGAACGATGGAGGGTAAATTGAATTGTACACTGGAGCGCATATATTATTCCAGTTGTTGGTCTTTGATGAATCCAAATCTCATGATACACAAAGGAAGACATGGCTATTGCTATTTTGTAAGCAAGTGATTAGTTTGTTTAATGTGACATAACCTGAAGCCTAATTCATACTTTGGCAGAACATTGAAGTGCTATGTCTCTCAATAAAAATGATGCATTCTCAACTGAAAAATATTCCAAAAAATGTTCTTTTCTGTGCCTTTAATTGACAGGTACACTAGAGAGACAGGAAACGCAGAGAGAGAGAGAGAGCAGGGGATTGACGTGCAGAAAATGGTCTGGCCGGCGAGGAATCGAACAGGAGACTCTGTGCCAGGCCTTAGAGCCCATGTGGTACAGTATGATCCCTAACCGCTTGGTTTTATCGAGACTCCCGACACCATTTGAAATGGCGAAATATTTTCTCTTTGGTTCTTATTGTTTGTAACCAAAGGATAACTAAGGGCTAAATATTCCCTAATGAGTCACGCTCTCACATTCACTCACATTCACAGTCAACGTTTCCCCCAAATGGAGGCGATCACATTTTCTGGCACTGTTCATTTAAATCAATTTAACATGCCCTTCAACCATGACAACATGATTGATCTCACCATTCAACCACACACTCATTTAACCAATCCAAATCATTCACATTAACTAACATGCATGGAATTGTCTTGCAATTACTGTACACCTATTACTCTCTCTCTCTCTCTGTGTGTGTGTGTGTGTGTGTGTGTGTGTGTGTGTGTGTGTGTGTGTGTGTGTGTGTGTGTGTGTGTGTGTGTGTGTGTGTGTGTGTGTGTGTGTGTTAAAGAGTGTTTAATGAGCTTGGTGGATGTGTTTGTATTTAGGTAACACTCCATTACCTGAGCTTTGTTTCTGCATGGCTGGCCTTAGCATTTTACTCACAACACAAAGAATGCACTAATTATTGCTGTTGAGACACAGAAACACAGGTAATCACGCACGCACCCACGCACGCACACACACACACACACTATTTAGCTCTGAACTGATTATTTCTCTCTATCTCTCTCTCTCTCTCTCTCTCTCTCTCTCTCTCTCTCTCTCTCTCTCTCTCTCTCTCTCTCTCTCGCTCTCTCTGAGCAGCTTTAAGAGACATCATTTGTTTGTTCCCAAAACATCAAAGAACGTCTGATCATCACCATGGAGACGCAGGCTGGGACCCAGGGACATTTTCATCTTCATCACCGAGGAGCAATAATTACATTTTCGGCCAAAAGCAGACTGTGTGTGTGTGTGTGTGTGTGTGTGTGTGTGTGTGTGTGTGTGTGTGTGTGTGTGTGTGTGTGTGTGTGTGTGTGTGTGTGTGTGTGTGTGTGTGTACGTACGTGGATTAAAGCAAAAAATAAATCTCACAACTGACATTTTCTGTCATATAGGCCATGCCCCAATTTGTGATTTGTGAACCGGCGTGAAGGAGCCCCCCCAATAGCACTTTGTTTCCTAAACTATTAGCACAATATGTAAAATTATGATATTTCAGTATTATCATTTTAAACTATGTTCCTATTCTACTAATGAGACTTTAACCTTTAAAATATCCGAGAACATAAAGGTTTTATGGATGCTCTTGATCATAGTTTCACCAATTCAAATAATCTTTCATCTTAAACTAAAAGACTATCTATTATTACTTAATTATTTGCCAGAAATGCCACATGATGCAGTCCAACAGTATTAAAGTTTTATGTTGTAAGACATGCATGCTGTAGCCATTCCAAGATCCACGTAGCCTATACGGCTGATTTATCTTGCACTCTTCTCAGTCATTGCAGCTATTTACTTTCTTATAACCTCCAGAAGACTTACAGTAAGTAGTCATCTGAACCATTATGCATGTGGGAAGAGGAAATGTTGCATGTGAGAACTGAGATAATTTACAAGAGCTAGTTTATAGACCAAACCAAAAGTTTTTTTGGCAGCTATACATTCAAACATATTGGTACCTTTCTTGCCTAATTATTTCTTTAATTTGAGGATTCCCCTCTCTCACGATCACATTTACATTTGACATTATAATCTCAAAATGTTCAGCTATTAGTAAACAACAGCTTGTGTTCCGCAATAGATGCATCCGGAAAACTGTGGTGTTGCAGTTGCAGGGTGCAAACGGCAACCTTGCTACTGGATTCTGTCATCGCGGAAAAGCGTTTCTACCATAAATAATGTTCGTACTGCACACAGAACATAAACGCTCCTGGCTCTTGGATCTTGTTGCACCATGTAAGTGGTCTAAATGCCATCCCGCCACCACCACCGTTTTCACTACACCACGGTAGGACCCTTCTTTTTAAGGTTGAAGCACCTTTTCTACAAATTATAACAGGAGTTGTACTCTAGTGGCTGTGGTTCTGATCAGGTCAGTAGGCTGCGCTTTGTTGACTGAGGTCAACTGTAAGCTACTCATCCACAACGCAGAGTAGCCTACACTGTACACCCCCCCCCCCCCGCCCCTCCCCCCAAACACACAAACACCCTGACAATACACGCTACAACGATCGCAAATATGGCCTCTATGTAATCCAAATGACGGACATCCGTCTCCACGGCAGACAACTTTAAACCATGCTGTGCATCTGTAGGAACGTATGTGAGATGGTCAGATAAAATATAATTGAACAATGTCAATGGAGGAGAGAGAGGATGAATAGAGAACAGATTAAATGGTTTATCCTGTATGTTTTACAACGCTGTTTTACGTAATGAGGACATAATGAGCAGCTTTACATTATGTTGTTTGATAGGTGTTGTCTTTTGAACTCAGCCATCGTAGCGAGTAGATTGGACACACAGCACATTCTAATGTACAGCATGCACTCCAGCTTACCATTATAAGACTCCTTACATTTAGTTGTTGATTTACAATATGATAAATAAATAAATGCATACACAAATAAATAAAACAGTATAAAAGAAAAATACATATTTGCTCTAAAGGAAGTCTAACTTCCGTTAAACTGCAGAGGGCTTATAGTTTAACCATCCCATGGCATATTAAACATTCTGCAGAAAATGCAGATCCACAAGGTCAGAATGTGTGGCAATGCAATGCATTATGAGCTTGTAGATCAGCTATTTTCACAGAAGATATTTAGTGGAGAGGGAAAAAAGGCGGGGGCCTATAGACCACTGGGGGACCCCTGTCAAGTGTAGGATTTAAGAGGCTAATTGAGGATCCTGTGTGATATAACAGTTGCATACATGCGCATACTGTATCCCTACAAGCCTGTACTATTGACAGCTCCACTGCAGCAGTGTGATATGCGGAAGGATTCCTCAACAGTAGCTTGTGAAAGCAGGGAGAACATTTAGCATTCACAACCACGGACGTTCACACCCCCCACCTGCAGGGAATCAAACCTGTGACTCATTACAAGCTTCCTGGTTTAACCATTAGGCTACCGCTGTCCAGTGTGCCGGGTTGCTCGAGTGTGTGATTTAGTACAAATGCCATAAAAAACAGCGTTGAAAAACAAGCTGGGGCCCGAGGCGTGGATGGTATAATGGTGGGGCGGAGATAAACGACTGAAAGAGCACTGGCAGATGAATGGAAAGAACAAAAATGGAGAAAACAGATGTTAAAATGAAAGCAGTACAGGGGAACACACCTACAGTATACCTCTCCAGAGAGAAAGTACATAGAGTGAGTTTGCACAGGCTGCTTCCATTACACTGAATTAAATTCAGATCTGACAGGATAATAACTATCATTTCCACTTTTTCCTCTTTGCTTTTTCATCTCTCTCTACAAGGCATCATGCAGGGCTTTTTTGAAAAACCCTGAAAAATCTATACGTCATCAATAATGCACACATGCACACTCATGTGCACTAATCATAACGCTAACCCAAGTAACCCAGCAACCCATTTATGAACTAAAGAAAACTGTTGGATCACGGTAAGTCAGAAACAACACTACTGTACGTAACTATAACTGTAACTGTGCAAGCCTGAGCGAAGAATACACATACAGTTTATGTAGACCCTATCAAACAAAAAGGAAATGCATGACAGACATATGAATTAACCAACCACAGACCTCTTTAGTCCAATCACAGACCAACCACGGCCTTTCGTTACAGTCCAGCTTTTTGTCTGACAAAACCTAGACATGTTTACAGACCCACTGTCGCCATAATTCATTACATCATTTGTGGACAAATAAGTTACCCCCACAATGTTCCCTGCTCCCCGCCTGAAGTCCTGTCGAGTCCTGTTCTCTCCCCACATTTGTTGTTTTGCTGACTCATTCGCTACATGTAGTGCGTAGTGTATAGTGAGAGAGTTTAGAGCAAAAGGCCTATATGACTAGGTCTTCCTGTTCCTTTCCCACAGCGCTGGTTTTCCTCTTTACCAGCACTCTGTCTCATGTTGTTGACAGTTGCACAGTGTGACGGCTGAGGGGAATGGTGAGATAAAACCTGTGGGCACTCATCTTCATGCACCCCGCTCTGCTCTGCTCTGCTCTGCTCCGGCTGAACGGGTTATCTCATATCAAAGATGAAACAGAGTGGAGAATAACTGCGGCGAAGCTCCTGTGGTGATGCCAACATGTTCAGTCATCATATATATTCAGCAGTACAATGGAAAACACAACATGGTGGACTTACTGCTAACACTAGTGAAACCATGCCAACTTGTGTGTGTGCGCGTGCGAGTGCGTGTGTGTTGAGCACCATGAGAGGTTGGCTCATTCTCTCCCTTGTTCTCATGTGTAATTACAGCCCCACAAACTCTCATCCTCCTCCGTTTGCAAACAAATGAGCGTCCCAACTGAGGTGCATGGCACAGCATGCAGGAGCAGGGGTTTTCTATCACCGGGTGAATGGATGATCACAGCACAGAGCCAGAGCTTCTTTCACAAATATCTTTCCACAAACTATCATGTCTGAACTCAAATACAGCATCAGCACCAGCTGGGTTGTGACTTTGATGAATTCACTGGCACAGAGACTGCTATTATTAACAAGTGGCAGGACATCTACTTATCCAAACAGCTTCATGAAAGTGCAATTCAGTACATGCTCCTCCCGACGTCTGAACATATTATTATTATTATTATTATTATGATTTATTTATTTTCGGAAAGGGATTATTTTCGGATGAAGCATGTATTGACCTTAAGACTATTGCTCTCATTTATCAATGGAGTGTACAAACCAGCTTAAATTCGAGCCCAGGAATTAGCTTATGCTCACGTCCATGTGAGATTTATCAAGCAGGTGTACCCTGTCAATCACTGCTTACAATCTGTCCATTGTTGATAATTGTGGCGGGACTCGCCCCACCTGAAGGTGTACCCTGTCAATCACTGCTTACAATCTGTCCATTGTTGATAATTGTGGCGGGACTCGCCCCACCTGTTTTTCCACATGAAGAAGCGGAATACGGCCGAGAAGAGGAACTTCTCCAACATGTAAAGTTACCCCACCAATCATCTCAGTGGATTCACACGCTGCACAGCACACGCCTATCATATGCGTGCGAACTGGGAATGGTACATGCTATTTGCCTACAAAGGGCACATACCCGATACCTGCATGACACAGACACATCCAATAAGAAAATATAACACAAACTAGAAAAAGTGCTCCACCAGGTCAGGTAGGTTATTGTGGCCTCTTGGTGGCGCTATAATAGGTCAATGTGAAAAGGGTGCCATTTCTTCTTTGGCCTTTCACGGCAATCGGACACATTGCATTCATGATTTGAGGCATTTTGTTCCAAAAATGTGTTTTGCTAAATTAGACCTGCTGGTGGCGATGGCAATGTCAAAATGGTGGCATTTCTCCCTCGGCCTAGTGGGAATGTGCGTGTGAACTTTCACGGGAAGCGCAGGCTGCGTTCATGATTTGAGGCATTTTGTTCAAAACGGACTAATCCTGCAAACTTTGGAAGCCAACCTTAGCCAAAGAGGATGGAAAATAGAAAATCGTACAGATCCGTGTTGATCAAATGACTATAGAGATACTGTGTACCGATTTGCATGACGTTTGGATCAAATCTGTAGGAGTAAATGGGTTTTGCACAAATTGGCCTCCTGGTGGCGGTATAACAGGCCCATGTGAAAAATTTGGGGCAGAGGTTCTGAATTGGCATCCAGGGAGTGTGTGTGCACAGTTTCGCAGCGACCGGGCCAACGGTGCCTGAGATTAGCTGCTCACAGACAGATGGACACACGGACGGACGGACACACACACGGACGGATGGACAGACGGACGGACGGACAGGGTGCAAAACATACTCTCTCACCATGCCTTTCGGCCTGGCGGAGACAATAAAACAAAAATTCATAACAGCGCAAGTCCTGTCAACTAGGTGTCACACTATGTCAGAAAGATGTAGCCTACTGTAGGCTACAGTACCTAAGTTGGGAGACTTCACTCTCCAATGTCTCCATGTCATGAAAATATTCCAGCGCAGCGCTCCCAAATTCCTCTCGCATGTATACGCTCATATGTCTTAACAGAGCCAGTAAAGCACTGTTTAAATGCCTGAACGATTAAGCATCTAACTCTATCTAACATTGTAAACATGTTATTATTGTTTTTAATTGAGCGATTTAAATTGCTTGTACACTTGGAAATATCCTATCAATATCATATGACACATCGTCGATGTATGCCTTTACAAAATATTTTTTTTTCACATGTATTATTTATTAGTTTTATAGCTATACATTTTTGGAGTGAATACATGTGAGGGGCAAATAAAAAAATGCCTCTGGTGATAAACCCGCCCAATATTTGCATACTGCGCTCTGATTGGTCCCTCACAACTTCGGAGGGAGAGAAATAAAATCTCTATTGAGAGGGGCCAGACCTAATCTGCCAAGGAATTTTTTTTTTGTTGCAATGGCAGATTCGTCTGGAACCAGGCTAGGATGCACCTGGGACGTATCATCAGTGTTGTAGCCTGGGGTCAACAGGTGTTTCGGGTCTCGCAAAACATATACCCTCGCCCAGGTGACCCAGCCAGGGTTGATCAAGCCCCCGACTTACGTCCCAGTAGCTACCCACGGTCAGTCCTCTTACTCTACCGGGACTGGGGAGAGCGGAGGCTCTGGCACGTGGAGGGACTACGCTCTGTGGATGGCCTCCTGGCCGGGCTCCTCCTTCGTCTCACCAGGTCCAGGACCTGAGCGTTGCGCTGGTTTGATAGTTTCTTGGGCCGTGGTGGTACTGCAGGCTCCACTTGCGGCTTGCTTGAATGGCCCTCCTTAAAGGCCTCACTGTGGATTTGTTGGGCTTCTTCCTCACGGAAGACACAGGCTGGGGCGCTAACCCATACTGCTCCCGGATGCTGTCTACATTCCGGCTGTCAACCGTCTCTCCAGTGGTCACCAAACTATTCTTGGTTGTCACATTGTCTATTCCTATGAGCCACTATAAATAGAATAACTATAAAGAAAAACTTCACATGGATGCACCTGGGACTTATCATCAGTGTTGTAGCCTGGGGTCAATAGGTCATTCTTTTCCCAGCATACTAGGCATCCCATGCCAGGGGGTAACGCGTTACAAGTAATGCCGTTACTGTAATCGTATGACTTTGTTGAGGTGAACAGTTGAACTTAGCTGAACATTCTGGGAAAAAGCAGATCTATAGCAGATCTCGTGTTGCAACACGTCAAGCTTATAGATAAGTAGATCAGCTGGTTGAAACATTCAATTCAATTAATACACTAACAGTAATTCACTGAGCAACCTTTCTTTTTAAAACTATGTACTGCTCCACACACCTCTAACAGCATGTGACATATGATGCAAAGCGGCAACAAGCTCTTATCCTTTTCCATGTAAACAAGTTGTCAAACCCTGTCTCCCGGACAGCAAGGAAGAATGGCAGCATAGAAATGAGATGGCTGCCATCAAAACAGACGGTATTTAAAATGCAGGTCACAATGACATGAAGGAAGATGGACACACACACACACACACACACACACACACACACACACACACACACACACACAATTTGTTTGACATTAAAACTGTGATAGATGCATTGTCATTGGATTGGCATGAAAAGAATGGAGCAACCTTTTCCTTTGGGATGGTCTGACATGACATGGTACTTAGCACGACATGATATGCAACGTGAAAATGGTATACACGCTTCCACACATATGGATGCAAACATGCACACATGTGTACACACGCACGCACGCACGCACGCACGCACGCACGCACGCACGCACGCACGCACGCACAAACACACAAACACACAAACACGCAAACACGCAAACACAGAGACACACAAACACACAGGAATATAAAGCATTCATTGACTGAGAAGCGGCATAATCATATGCATTTAGATAACAGCTGTGCTTTTTCACAACATTGTAGACAGGGCTCTTGTTGATGAAAATACCGACTTCTCTGTCTCACTGTGACACCATGTTGTTGTCACTGTTCACTTTCCAACGTGGCCAATTACTGAAGATAAGAGTGAAATTAGCCGTTTAGCTGTATATGAAAATGCATTTCAACGCAAACGTGATTCACATGAAATGGGTAGGTCTGGGTCTGTTATCACACTTTTGCTCGCTTGCCCTATACATCTGATGTCTCTTTCACTATAATTTTCCCCTTCCCTTCCCCTCCTTCCTTCCTTCCTTCCTTCCTTCCTTCCTTCCTTCCTTGTATTCATCAGATGACTTCAGTAATCTGCATGCCATGTACAATTAAGTGGATTAAAGGATAGAAGGGTATAGAGCAAAGGGATGTGTGTGAGGGAGAGAGAACTGGTGTGTGTGTGTGTGTGTGTGTGTGTGTGTGTGTGTGTGTGTGTGTGTGTGTGTGTGTGTGCTTGTGCTTGTGAATGCACGTAATGCATGTACTGTATGTGTGTGCGTGCGTGCGTGCGTGCGTGCGTGCGAGCGTGCGTGCGTGCGTGCGTGCGTGCGTGCGTGCGTGCGTCCGTGCGTCCGTGCGTGCGTGCGTGCGTGCGTGCGTGCGTGCGTGCGTGCGTGCGTGCGTGCGTGCGTGCGTGCGTGCGTGCGTGCGTGCGTCATAGCTGTGAGGTATAGGGTTATGACACATGATAACAGTGACATGTTGCAGCAGTTGTTATACTGGAGGCACAACACACTTTCATCTCTACAAACACACACGCATGTGTATGCACGCACGCACACTAAAAGAGAGACATAATAATAATCACCCTCCTATTCCCCAGTGGTGGAAAGTAGCTAAGTACATTTAATCAAGTACTGTATTCTGTACTTAAGTACAATTTTGAGATACTGTACCTTTATTTTTGCAATTTTCTATACTTTTACTACTCCACTACATCTCAGAGACATGTATTCCACTACTATTATTTTAAAACTTTTGTTAATAGTAACTTAGTAGATTTGTGTTTATTATTACAAAACATACATTAACTACTTCAGCCCTATTTAAACTTTGGCTATTTGAAAATAGCCAATCTACAAGCTCACAACACGTTACAATGCAACATGTCGTGCGCTTGTAGATTTGCTATTTTCAAAATATGTTATTATAAACTTTACATATGATAACTTGTGAAACGGGACTAGTCTGCATAATGAGTACTTTTACTTTTGGTACTTTAAGTATATTTTGATGCCAATACTTTTGTACTTTCACTCAAGTAAATTTTGATTACTGGGCTTTACTTGTAACAGTGTTTTTACATCGCCAACACATTCTCACTCCCAAATCGTCATATATTGCAGCTCTGTCAGTAGCTCCAAAACTATGACACTACTGGTTCTATGTTTTGGCTCCCTCTAGCACGTCAGTTCTGAGCGCAAGCCCATTGCAGTATTGATACTTTTACCCAAGTAAAACATTTGAGTACATTTTCCACCACTGCTAATCCCCAATGTACTTCTTTCCAAATGTGCGTTTGTCTGACTTGAGGACTGCATGGTGTCTGTCGATTTACATTATGATCTTTCTTCTCTTCTTAACTGTACAACTAACCTTAACCCTGCTTAGAAGAACCTTAGCAGAGAACCAACTCTAAAGTCACCCTTATGTGAAGCCCAGCAAAATGTCAGCACTTTGGAGAACACTTGCCTTCCTATTCTTGCAAGGGCCAAATGTCCCCGAGAAGTACAAGTGATATTAATTCTCGCACGCACGCACAACACACACACACACACACGCACACACGCACACACACACACACACACACACACACACACACACACACACACACACACACACACACACACACACACACACACACACACACACACACACAGAGTGTGCTATCAGTGTCAAGGTGTTAATTCTCACTGATAAATGTCTATATATGATTATATATTCTGGAGGAGATGGTTATTTGGCATTACTAGCTCTGTTTCTCACCTCTAAGTTGAGATGGAATCCACTCCTGGCCAGTTGGCAGTGACGGTGGCTCTGGGACAGTTGGCAGCGTCCGCAGCTCTGGGACGACGTAATTTGGCCGGCTGGCACACTGACATGTCTCTCCGTGTCTGAGCTGCTGTGCTATCTCTATCTCTCTCAACAGGACAGCTTAGCTGCATGGCCACCAAGAGATTCACACACATTGTTCTCCACCTAAAATTAAACAAAGTCAGTGTAGCCTGAGATCCTCAGTTTGGTCCAACTTCTGAATAGATTTTGGGGTAAAATAATATAAAACTATTTATCTTATAGCACAAAGTTCAGCGCTTCCTTTCGTGTCCTGTTATCACTGTCCTCCTCTTTAGCTGTTCAACAACAAGAACATGTACAATTTCAGTACAAAGTTCGCCACAATGTCCTTTGTTTGTTTAGGCTTTGTTTCGTCTACTTCTAATTGTTCACTATACATTTGGCTCTTTGGAGCATATTTATTTTCTTTCAGCACTATTTCGGCTCAGTGGTGAACCACACCGGAAGGGAACGTCGTTAGCGAGAGTTTGCCAAAATGGCTAATAGACATTCGCCACTTACTATGTCTTTGCAGTCACTCACGGCAATGTCCGTATTCCCAAGCCAGTCACGTTAATATTTCCGTAATTTTGTCATGTACATACCAAAGAAAACATTATTAACCACGTTAACACATCAACAGTTCTGCGTGACAGGGTTTACAGGGTTGCCAGGTTTCACTCGCGAGAGAAACAAGCAACCGGGTTGCCAGGTATCGCCTGCGAGAGAAACAAGCAACCAGGTCTATGAAAACAAGCACAAAAGATACTTAGCCACCCCAGTCACGTTAATATTTTCGTAATTTTTGTGTCATGTATACATCCCAAAGAAAACACTAACCACGTTATCGTCTATTCTGACATAACACACAACAGTAACTATTGCCTAACAACAGCGATTTGCACTGATGTCAAACGTTGCCAGGAATCCGGGTACACAGACAGACAAACAATCACCACCACCACCCAATGTTAATCCCAGCAGTGTTTTTTAAAGATTTACATAGGACCATGTCAACATTTATTTGGAAAAATAGACGCCCCAAAATGAAATTGGCAAAGCTCCAGCTCCCAGTGGAAAATGGAGGCTTAGCAGTACCAAATATTCATTATAATCATTGTAAATCATAATAATAATCATTGTTAATAATAGTGAATAACTTATCAGAATGGGTGGAACAAGACCCTAAATCATCGTGGCTGGACCTTGTACCACAAGGATAACTCTACAGTATATCACTACCAAGTCTACCATTCATAAATGATGCTAAACTATCACTAGGTACTGGTCACAATTTTATTGTGAACAATACTCTGAGTGTATGGGATCATATAAGGAAGGCATGTTTAATGTTTAAGAATTTTTCTTTGTATGCACCGTTCGTTAACTCTTTGCCAGCCACCGACGAGATTTCTTGTCAGATTCTGCTAAGGCACAGCCTGCCACTGATGAGTTTGACGAGATTTGTGTTTTCAGTGGTTTTCTACCAGATGGCGCTGTTTGCTAAGCTATGAATGATGCCTTGCCTGCATGTCAGAAAAGGATAGACCTGGAAAAGACGTAATTTAAAAATAAATAAAACAGCTTGTTTACTGTACTTCAAATTTTATTCCTTCATGTACTGATTAGGTTTTATTAGGATTATTGAGTAGGAATTCAGGTGATAAATTATCTTTATCAAGACGGTACCATGAAATCCTTTAAACAACTCCAGGAAGAGTATGGGCTGTCTTAGATACACTTCTTTAGATTTTTGCAAATTCGAAGTTAATTAAATTCTATACCCCAATATAAAGAAGGAAAAGCACAAGAGCAAATTGAGTAGCTCGTTCGCCAGATCTGCCTGCTGAAGAAGAAAATAAATGTGTTGTATTTATTAAAAAAATATTTCCTTAAGGAACGTTAGTACCATCTGCAGCAGGCAGTCGTGGGAACGGGACCTACAAACTGTAATCACTGACCATCAATGGAAAACAATCATGTTAAATAGTAAAAGGATAATGTAACAATTACAAATTAAATGTAAGATTATACATAAATTACAAACTACACCATATCAAAGGAGCAAATATGATAAAGACTGCTCCGTTGATGTTTAAGATGTAAGAAAAACATAGGCTCATACATACTATCTAATGTGGCTATGTCCAGAAAAAAAAATTGGGTTGAAATTAATAACCAAATATCAATTATAACAGGGTATAGGACTTTACTATGTATCTTGGGTTTACACCCAGCTACACCTCAAATTAACAGATTCCTAAGTAATTTATGGGTGCAAGGTTGTCAATATTACAATGTTGGCTTGATGATGTTGCACCATCTGTTTCAAGTTGGCTTCATAATGTTCTGCAACTGCTCCCATTAGAACGGCTCACCCATGTTTTCTCCTATAGGAGACATGTTGTGGAATATATGGGAGAAGAATATGCTGAAATATTGTCACAGGGTTTTGCAAATTAGGGAACCAAGTATAGAGCGTCGCAGTTCCCGCCCACTTCCTGTTTTTTTTGGCCAAAAATATTTATATCTATTAATTTAAGCCTCGAATCAAGCCATCATGACATGACATGAATCATGACCATAAACGTTTGATTCTGTGATTTTTTTTTTTTGAAAACGGCAAAACAAAGGGTATTTATTAAATATAGTATATCATATAATTAGATATAAAATAAAAAAAAATCACAGAAAAAAACGTTTTATGGTCATGATTCATGTCATCTCGTGATGGCTTGATTCGAGGCTTAAATTAATAGATATAAATATTTTTGGAAATGTCAATGGAAAAATGCATTGAGTTTTTTCTTCCGGCACCAAAAAAAACAGGAAGTGGGCGGGAACTGCGACGCTCTATAGCCCAAGGGGTAGAATCCCTGTCATATAGAAAGGTTTTATGATTTTGAAGGCTAGGAGTATAAAGAAGAAGATGATGTATGTAGCCTAAGTTAGTTTGTGATAGGGTTAAATTGTATCTGTTGTACAGTATCAGTTTGTGGAAATGTGTAAAAACAAATGAAAAATATAGCTGCAAGCAGCATAAACAGGGTCGAGGCATGATAGGCAAAAAGCGATATGGAACAATATCACAATAAGACATAGAAACAGAATGGATTGAACTTGAGACAAATCAGCCCATGCAACTAACAAATGAACATTCTCAATAGCTGAGCAGAGTGCTGAGGGATGGTGGCTAGCAATCCAGGGTTAAGGACCTCACTCATGGACACCTCAACCCATGGCCATAGACAGGAATCGAACGTTCAACCTTCGGACTCACTGTCACACTTGAGCTAAGGCTTCATCCAGCCTGACGGTGTCTGTTGAAGATCATAGACTCTTGCCTTCTGCCATGAACCGAGCCCCTGTTTCACTAAAACTAAGATCAGTGGTTCACAAAGGATTTATCAATAGAGAAATGTGATGTCTCCTCTGTACCAAAACTAGTGAAAGTAGCCGATCTACAAGCTCACAAAGCGTTGCTAACCAAAAAGTTGTGAGATTTTAGATCGTCTATTTTCACAATGAAGAACGTCGTACATTGAAAATTACTACTTTCAAATAAGCATTTCATGTTATCTTTAACAATTGCCCATGTATTCATTGATACTGGCATGTTGTGTGGAATGCAATTGAAATAAAGTCTGCATGAGGTGGGACTTGAACCGCCGACCCTGTTGTTGCAAGGCAGATGGTTAAGCAATCAGCCATTGGACCAACAGACCTGAACTGCTGAAAAAGGAGATCAAACAGATGACACAGTATCACGCAAATTGCTAAAAAATCCTGGGTTTAAGTGTTTTTTAAACTGCTCAAAATTGCAGACAATCTAAGGGCGGAGCTTACTGGTCAAAGTGATAGATGTGTTCCTCATGAGTCAAGGCACATGTGTAAGCAAGTTTCATGGCTGTCGGCCAAACGAGGCATGACTTTTGCCTGTTTAAAGTTTCCATTTTCAAAAAATTGCTATAGCGCCCCCTTGGCCAATTGGAGTAAGATTGGTTTCAGTGATATTTGGAATGACCCTCTACATTACTGCAAAGTTTCAAACAAATGTGAGTCTGAAGTTTTAACGTTTTCACTTAGAAAGAAAGCCTCATAAATCTGTTGGTATAGGTCTAAAGCTCATGTGTAGAAAGTTTCGTGCAGATTGCTAAAAAATCCCAGGAGGAGTTTGATTTTAACTGCTTTTCATATAATTCAAAATGGTGGGAGATCTAAAGGTCAGAGGTCAAAAGTCAGAGTGTGAAAGTTGTTAGGCATGAGGAGAGTATCGAAGTTTCATGGCTGTAGGTCAAACAGGGCATGAGTTGTACGGCATGAGGAGAGTATCGAAGTTTCATGGCTGTAGGTCAAACAGGGCATGAGTTGTACCTGTTCAAAGTTGGCATTTTTCAATTGATTGCTACAGCGCCACCCTTTGGCCAATGGTTTTGAGTTTCGGGCCTTGGCCGAGTTGCATAGCCCTCTACCATATTTCCGAGTTTTGTAAAAAGTGACCACACGGTTAGGCCGTGACAGAAAAAACGGCGGAAGAAAGAAAAACCCAACAGTTTCAAAGAGGTTTCGAGCCTGATAGGCCTCGAACCCTCAATAAAATTATTGATAGAACGGAAATAATCCATACCCCAATGTTGAGTGGCATGTGTGGCTTAAATGTGTGCTACGTTCCCTTTTGGAGACAAGTAAGCAGCAGTACTGACATTATGCACATGGTGACCATTTTGTTTTTACATCATACTCGTATGATGTAAGAGCACAATGGCTGTCCTGTGAATAATGGTCAATTAGGCCAAGTCCTAGGAGAATGTTTGGAGCTGGGCAGACACTTTAACACGTACTCAGGCACTTTGGAATTCTGATTGGTGAAACAACACACTACAGTCACTGGGACACTATAGTCACTGGGTGTTAAAAACAGTTCTGAAAGCTAAAATAAAGGAAAACCGAAACTTGAGATTGATTCAGTAAGTCTCTGTTCTTTTAAATGTATTTTCACATTGCTTATTCACTGTCTAAACTTATGTTTCTGGCTGCACATTATTGTATTTGGCAGAACACAGGATCAAAGTGCTTTTGTTAAAAAAAAAGGGGGGGTAATCAGAACGTCCTCTGATCAACACAGTGACGTCATACTTTTGGAACAAAACCTTTAAAGCCCATATATCCCCTTTTAATAATACCGTACGCTTGCTTCCTTTCTTCTCAGCAGTGCACCTCTCTTGGAACGAAACCCAGACTACCAATAAAACACTAACGCATGCAGTCTTTAACCCACTCCAAGTCTCCAGCCACGATGGCCCATTTCCAAATTCACCCCCATGGACCGCTTCCAAACCTGCGGTGTCCTACCTCAAAACGCACTTCTAGACCTGTGAAAGCATATGGAATGATCAATTCAAGGATTGAGGACTTGGGGATGGCACGTCAAAAAACCCTCAAGGAAGTAGGCAAGCCTTCCAAAATGAGTGTAGAGGTGAAATGGGAATCAGAGCTCTCTCTCTCTCTCTCTCTCTCTCTCTCTCTCTCTCTCTCTCTCTCTCTCTCTCTCTCTCTCTCTCTGTATCTCTTTGCTGATCGGCGTCCTGAGACAGATTGGACCTGCCGGTCTGCCATTTCCAAGCGCTTTATCATGGGGGGAAAGTAGGTTCTCTGAGGAGTATGGTCTTTACTTGTAAAGTGGCTTGAGAAAACGTGTTGTGATTTGGCACAATATTCATTCATTCAGATCCACATTCCATTGTGTGAAAAAAGCCCATGTAAGAACCCATTACTGATGTCAAGCCCAGGTGTCAGTGGCCTACGGGCCGCTCTCTCTCTCTCTCTCTCTCTCTCTCTCTCTCTCTCTCTCTCTCTCTCTCTCTCTCTCTCTCTCTCTCTCTCTCTCTCTCCCACACAAATGCCCTTTGCCAAACAAACATATACATTAAACCCATTTAGACCTGAGGCAGATTTTAAAATATCCTTCTAAATCCTAACAGTCTGGAAAACGTATGTTGCTAAAATCTAAAATGACAAAGATGCTTTCCCAGATTAACTATTGAACAGCAAAAAACATGCTATTAATAACTTAAAAATCAGCATGCCAAGTAAAATATAAGTTTTCCCCCATGACAAATTTCCAACTATGGTTACTGGTGGTATTAATGGTGACACTGTTGATACTAATGGTGGTACTGGTGACACTAATGGTGGTACTGAAAGAGCAGGTGTTGGACCCCGTGGCACACAGAGTCTGCCAGAGTCAGATTGACAAAGGCCTTGATGTTCAGGTGGTCCACCAGAAACGACCAGGAGTCATACTGAGAGAGAGAGAGAGAGAGAGAGAGAGAGAGAGAGAGAGAGAGAGAGAGAGAGAGAGAGAGAGAGAGAGAGAGCTAGTAGAGTGCCAGACATTGAACAAGGCATGGAAAATTTAAGGATGCAAGTCACAATGATAGCACAGACGAGAGGCAGGCAGTCAATCAATCAATCTTCAAAACCCTCCATATGTATGTAAAGAGAGGCCTCCGTCTGCCTAGACCTTCTAGCCTCAAACACCTACAGAGAGTAAACAAGGTAAGACTGTGATTGTCACCACTTAAAAAACAAGTCAGCCTGCTGGTCTCAGAGATGTGTCCTTTATATTTAGCAACAGTACAAAACACCGGCTACAAACGCTGGAAAAACAAGCAAACTAGAGTGAAAGGAGAGGGGAGCACTTGTCCAAGCAGCTTTAATCACTAGATGCCTTTTCAACATGTTGATAATATCGTTGCTGTCCGGCAGAAACCAGCTAACTCCATTTTGATGCTTTTGCATTTTTTTTCCATAAATCAGGGCCATTGAACACCCTTTACGTCTGTGTTTTGGTATAAAAAAAAAAATTTGAACCAATGAAAAGCATTAAAAAGTGTTTCTGTCAAAACCAGCTTATTCCATTGGATCCTCAAAATTTCTGCTAAACCGGCTAACTCCACCAGAGTTAGCTGGTTTTGCTGACTCCAGGCTCCACCCCATTTTGACCTCCAACCTCATTGTGAGCTTGGAGGTCCATTCAGCTGTTCTTATCAATGATGAACAAAACCTCCTAACTCCACTCTTTTTAATTTCCTGAAAAATGAACATTTTGGAGTTAGCTGGTTTCTGCCGGACAGCAGAGATATAATCTAATATGATAATTATAATCACAATATTCATTAAGTAAAAGAGCCTCCTCATTGCTGAAAACAGCTCTTGATTCTCTCCTTACAGTCCATTACATGTCTGAGGAGAAATGGTAATGTAATAACTGCTGGGTAATGTTATAATTGGCCAGATGAGACGACAATGTAAGTAATAAAGCTTGTAAATCTTTCTGCCAGATATTGTAATAAACGTGATTGCATCTTCATCACTCCACTGTCCTTGTAATAATCATTCTAATATCACATTCACTGTAGAAACCTGCGTAACGTGTAGTGATTGGTCATTACTGCATCTTGAAAAAGAATTATTGAAAAATAACTTTAGTAGTGTCGATAAAGACACATCACCTTACTGAGTTCTCCCAGTTGTAACATTTACAACATCCTGTGTGAGAAAAGGACACAAGGTTATTTTGTAGTTTGGACGCAATCCCATCTGAGAAGCTACAGTCCTAACAAGGACTCCTAATTGGACGTAACCCATAAACAGGCTGTAAACCAGGCTGAGCTTTAAGTGTCTGGGAGGGCTGGAACGGAACCAACTGGAAACCAGTGGCGTGTGGAGCGTCCTTACTGAGGTCTCCCAGCTGGACGTGTCCCAGCACATAGAGGCCGCTCTTCTTGCAGTCGTTGATGAAGGTGATCAGACCCACGCTGCTGCGGGGGTTGGATAGCCTGGTAAACCCTCCCTCCGGAAATCTCAATTCCATTTCATTTCAGGAGTGAGTCTGGCCTGATCCGCCTGTCTGCAATATTGGCTGTGCTGGAGTTGGGCGGGAGTAATACCGTTGACTGACAACCCCTTCAGCCAATGATAATTTTTCCCCTTCAGCCAATCAGCAGTTCACCAGTCTTAATGTGACACGACGGGACTTTTGAGACAGCCATACCCAAAATGGGTTGCCTTTTTCGGGTACAATGGTGTCACTGCCCGCCCCTACCGGTTCTCTAATTATTATTTTTTAAATAGGCTTTGTCATGATTAATTGACCACATATATGAAGTTAAACAACTAAATTCTATCCAAACGATATCTTATAAGTAAATTCCGTGCCTCAAAATAGAAGTTAGAGAGCTTTTTGAAGTAAAAAAATAGCGGAGAATTGGCCGCACAAGAAAAAGATGGCTGCCGTTCGTGTTTTGGGCTCACTCGAACTCGCCACCTGATTGGCCAACGTAAGCTGTCAATCACAGAACAATGAGCGACGACGCTGATAGGCCCGGCCGTTTGGCATACAGAGCCAATATTGCAGAAAGGCGGATCATGCCAGACTCACTCCTGAAATGAAATGGAATTGAGATTTCTGGAGGGAGGGTTTACCAGGCTAGGGGTTGGACACCATCAATTTACAATTCATAATTTAGTCATTTAGCACAGTAGTTCTCAACCATTTCAGGCCATGACCCCCCAAAATAATCATATTTGAACTGGGGACCCCCCACCCTGACAACACTTGGAATGTAGGAGTTGAGGCATTAAATTTGGTTTGACTCGGTTCCACAGACAAAGCTTGTTGATCGAACTTATATTAATTTGACAATTTGGCCAATGTTTGACCAGTTTTTATATAATATAGTTTATTGCTTATAACTTTTGATGCAGTAATGGTCTTTTTCTTTTCTTTCTTCGGGTATTAAAAAGGTCTTAAATTGTCACTTCATTATCATCTGGGGACCTGGGTGTCCCGACCCACAGGTTGAGAACCACTGATTTAGTAGATGGTCTTATCAGGGACGTGTTTAAACGGCCGGTCGGCCGGTATGATTTCGGCCGTTGTTTTTTTAAACGGCCGGCCTGGTCGGCCTGGAATGGAGAGGCCTTTCTGGAATTGTCCCAAATTTCCCAGTGGCCAGCACGTCCCGCCAAGACAAATGATTATTATAAAAATATCCATCAAATTATTTTTGTCCAACCAAGAAACAGCAACCAGTGGGTGTGAAGAGGGCCACAACCACGGGACAACCACGGGACTTGACAAAGGGCCTTCATCAGGTCTTTTGAACTGTTTGTCCAGCACCAGCAATGAACTGAACTGGATGTGTACACACTGTTCTGAACACTGTTGCTATACCTGTCTTAAGAGGTTTGTATTGTATCCTAATGTCATTTTATAATGTGTTTCATTTGCTTGATGTTTTGTGTAAAGCACATTGAATAGCGTTGCTGTCGGGTGGAAAGGGTCTAAAACCCTTCCTTTTTTATTATTTTAAAAACGATTTAAAATAGTGAAAATAGCTGATGTACAAGCTCACAACGCATCGTATTGCGAGGCGTTGTGAGCTTGTAAATCTGCTATTTTCACTACTTTTGTGCGACACCCTTGTATGATGAAGTAGTGCATTCATTTAACCAAAAAAATATGGAATATGGAAATATGGAAATACAAGGTTTTTGCCTGACAGCAACGTTGTTGCAATGTGCTATACAAATTAAATTGCCTTGCCTATCATATCTGCTGTATCACTGCACAATATCTATGCACAATACCGCTCCACCAGAAATCATGTTTTTTGTCTGATTAATATGTAATTGAAGCACACACACACGCGCACACATGCACCCACATTAATAATAATAATAACTTGAATTTATATAGCGCCTTTCTGAAACCCAAGGACGATTTACGGTACACAAAATAAACAAATTAATTGCCAAAAGCCTGAGTAAATAAGTGTCTCTTCAGTGCGGACTTGAAAGAGTCCAGTGTTGGCGTTTGGCGAATCTCCATTGGGAGAGAGTTCCAGAGGTCAGGGGCTACCACACTGAAAGCTCTATCACCAAGGGTCCGCTTGTTGCTGTGAGGGGTGGTGAGGAGCCCCAAGTCAGAAGACCTCAGGTTCCGCTCCTGGGTGTACTCATCGAGGAGGTCCGAGAGGTACCCTGGGGCTAGGGCATGGAGAGCTTTATAGGTGAGGAGGAGTAGTTTGTAGGTGATGCGGAACTTAACTCAGGGTTACGGATGTAACCCCGGTTTCTTTAGAATTCGGAGTAACATACTCACTATGGGATATCAGCGCCCCCTGGCGTGATGCAGAGCTACATACCATAAACTCCCGGGCCATTCATTGGCTGAGAAGGGTATGTCACGTGTCCGGTAAACCGGAAGAGGTATAAAACCTCTTGCGTGACGTGGCTCATCCTCTTTAACACGCTTCCTGCATGCAGATGCACACAAACAGGGGTGTTAGGTGAGTATGTTACTCCGAATTCTAAAGAAACCGGGGTTACATCCGTAACCCTGAGTTTCTTGTCTAATTCTCCGTAACATACTCACTATGGGATGCATAAACCCCCCTGGGGCTTATAGCCATACCGAATCTCAGGTCCGCACGCCCCCTAGCCATAAGGCCCCGTCCCCCTGGACGTGACCTTCGGCCTCACGGGCGCCCCAGCCCTCCGGGCCAGGGTGCGGTATATGATGTTAATAAAAGGACCCTGACAGACCAAGTCTGCCTTATTCAACTAATGGACAGACACAAGTCTGTCCCCTAAGTGAAAACAAGGAAACAGGGCCCTCCTCCCCTGGGAACCTACCACAGGTGGTCCCGAGGGGACTTAAGAGAAAGAAGGTAGGGGACACAACACCGTTCCTTAAGTGAAACAAGGAAACAGGGGCCCTCCTCCCCTGGAGACCTACCACAGGTGGTCCCGAGGGGACTTCAAGAGAAGGAAGATAGGGAAGAGAAAAAAGGCAGGTTAAAAACAAAACCAGCCTAGCTCCCCCCATTCTAACTAGAGACAGCCGCCACCCCTAGGACAGCATGCGCCACTGACGCTGCTGCCACGTCTAGGCTATAGAAAGCCGCAAACGTTGAAGGTGACGACCAGTTTGCGGCCGCACACACTTCCTGGACCGAAACCCCCCTGGAGAGGGCCCAGGAAGCAGCCACGCCCCTAGTAGAATGAGCCTTCAGTCCTTCTGGAACTGGAACGCCACCACTGACGTAGGCCAGCCTAATGGCATCCAAAATCCATCTAGAAAGCGTCGCTTTAGCCACTGCCTTCCTCTGATCACCCGGGCCGAAGGAGACAAACAGCTGCGACGACGATCGGCCGGCCACCGTCTTCTGGCAGTAGAGCCTCAAAGCCCTTACCGGGCAAAGACAGTGTAGCCGCCTATCCTCCGCTGAAGCGAAAGGCGGCGGATGAAAAGCTACCAGCTCAACCGGCGTCTGGGTGACCACCCAGACGCTCTTGGGGACAAACGCCAAGTTTGGCTTAAGCAAAACCCTACTGTCGTCACCCACGAACCTCATACACTCCGAACTCACCGAGAGCGCATGTATGTCGCTGACCCGTTTGGCTGTAGTCAGGGCAACCAAAAGAACCGTTTTGAGGCTGACGATCCTCAGATCCGCTGACTCCAAAGGCTCGAACGGTGGGAGGCAAAGCGCCCCCAGCACCACCGTCAGGTCCCAAGCCGGGAACAGAGCCCTAGAGACCGGCCTGGCCCGCCTGGCGCCGTTCATGAACCCCCGCACCATCGGGTGTTGGCCAACCGTCATGCCATCGAAACTTTCGTGACACGCGGAAATGGCCGCCTGATACACCTTAATCGTCGAGAAAGCCAGACCCTGCCTCAATTTTTCCTGTAGGAACATGAGGACGCTGCGTACCGGGGCCCGAAAGGCCTCAACCGGCGGTGACTGACTCAGACACCATGCCACGAACAGGTTCCACCTGTCGTCGTACGCGGACCTCGTGGAAAGGGCCCTTGCCCCCTGGATGGTGGCCACCACGTCAGGGGGCAGGCCATACGAAGTCAAGGTCTGCCTCTCACGGGCCAAACCCACAGGTCTAGGTCCTGAGGCCTCTCGTGGAAGATGTCGACCCCTCCCTGCCGTAGTAGGTCCCTGTACAGCGTGAGGGGCCAAGGCTCGGCGTAGAGGAGAGGTGTTATCTCCGACCTCCATACGCCCCATGCCGGAGCCACTAGCAGCACTGACCGACCCTGAAGTCTCACCCTCTCCAGTGTTGAGGGGATCAGGTCCAGTGGCGGGAACGCATACAGCAGTTCGTCCGGCCAGTCGTGGGCTAGTGCGTCCATGCCCAGTGAACGGTCCCCCACCCTCACCGAGAAAAAGCGAGAACACTTCGCGTTCTCCTCGGAGGCAAACAAATCGACCTGCGCCCGGCCAAACCTGGCCCAGATCAGGTCCGCCACCGACGGCTTGAGGGACCAGTCCTCGTACCGGGGTTCGCCCCTGGACAGTAAGTCCGCTCCGCTGTTCAGGAGACCCGGCACATGTGAAGCTCGAATCGACGCGAGATGCGAATCGCACCAACGCGTCAGTCTGCACGCCAGGCTGTCCAACACTTGGGAGCGCAAGCCCCCCTGCCTGTTGATATAGCACATGGTCGTGGTGTTGTCCGTCCTGATAGCGACGTGACAACCGCGGATGTGAGCCTCGAAATGTTTGAGGGCGAGAAAAACCGCCATTAGTTCCAGATAGTTGATGTGAGCCTCCCGTAGACTGGAGTCCCACACCCCTCTGGCCGAGCGGCCTTCGTGGACGGCCCCCCATCCCGTCAGGCTGGCGTCCGTGGTGATAACCATCCGTGACGTCACAACCCCCACACTGACCCCCTCGGTCAGAAAGGGCGCCTGTGACCATGGTCTGAGAGCCTCCACGCACCGTGGAGGCACCACCACTTTCCGCGAACCCATAGTGGATGGGATCCCTAGCGCCAACATCCACCGCTGGAAAGGTCTCATGTAGAGTCTGCCTAGGCGGACCAGGTGTATGGCTGAGGCCATGAGACCCGCCGCCCGCATACACAGTCTGTAACTGACTGGACGCCCCACGTGGAAAGATCTCACACACGCCAAAAAGCTGTCTACCCTGTCCTGGGATAGGCGCGCCATGAGCGTGTTCGAGTCCAGCAGGATCCCTAAGAAGGTGGTCCGCTGAGACGGAACCAGTACGCTCTTTTTGGCGTTGATCATGAAACCTAGGGACGTCAGGTGAGCGACTGCCACGCGCGTGTGTCGCATCACCTCCTCTCTCGAGCCCGCCGCCAGGAGCCAGTCGTCTATGTAAGTGGACAACCGGATCCCCTGCCTCCTCAGTGGAGTGCATTTCACGAACACCCTGGGGCTGAGAGACATTCCAAACGGGAGGACATTGTACTCGTACACCCTCCCCTCGAACCCGAAGCGCAGGAACTTCCTGTGCGGTGGGTAGATTGGAATGTGAAAATAAGCATCCTTGAGATCGATACTCGTCCACCAGTCCCCAAGACGCACGGTGCGTAAAAGCGCAGCGGTTGTCAGCATTCGAAAATGGAAAACCGTGAGGTATTTGTTGAGACCCTTCAGGTTCAGAATGGGTCGCACCCCCCCCCCCCCTTCTTTGCCACCAGAAAATATTTCGAATAGAAACCCAGTCGGTTCTGGTTCGGAAGTAATTCCGTGACAGCGCCTTTGCTCAAAAGGGGGGTAACCTCCTCCCTCAGAGTACTGGCCGCTGGACCTGTGGCCTTGGAAAACAACACTTTGTCTGTCATTGGGGGTTTTCTGGAAAATTGTAACCTGTAACCCTTCTGTATTGTGCGTAATACCCAAGGATTTGGCTTGCAAATCTTCCATTCCTCCACACACCGAGCGAGTGGGTTGGCCGGTGACGTCATCGGCCGCTCGGAGAGTGGGAGCGTCGCTATGGGGACGGTTGCCATGGGGAGCAGTGACGCTGCTGCTACTGCCGCCGGCGGTGCTAACCCTGAGGTGACTGACGTCAACATCCGGTTTGTCCGCCCGCGCCGGCTGCCTGTTTCCATGGAAACCGACGGCGCTGTCACCCGGACAAACGGGGCTGCCCGAACTAAGCCTACCTTGGCCGTCGCCCTCCCGTCGGAGCCCAAAGGCTCCGCACGTAGCGTCGACAAAACCCTCCTCCCCGTAGGGGATGTTTTGTCGCTCGGAAATGGCGAATGTGGCCTGTAATTCGAGAGGCGGTGTGGAAAAGGGGGCAAGTGTCCCTCCAAGATGGCGGAGACCGAGGTCCGCCTTTTCTGAGCCAAGTACTTCCGGTTCACAGTGACGTGCTGCTGCAACCTGGGAGACGGAAGCCTGTGAGGCGACAAAACCCTCCTCCCCGTAAGGGATGCGTTGTCGCCCGTTACAAGCGAACGTGGCCCGCCCATCGTGACGCGTTGCGAGAGAGGGGGCATCTGTCCCTCCAAAATGGCGGAGACAGAGGCCCGCTCTGTCTGACTCAAAGACTTCCGGTCCACAGTGGCGTTTCGCTGCACCCCGTGAGACGGAAGCCTGTGAGGCGAAAGGCAAAACCGACGTGACCCTGTTCCACTGGCGCTTTGGCGCCCTCTTGTGGACAAAGGCGGCGTCGGTTTGTTTAATACCTTTCCGATTACCTTCATATGACCCAAAACATGCACAGATGTTGTCCGAACAATGCCTGGAACACCGGGGTTCGGGTGTTCCCGGCCTTGTGGGCTCATGGAATGATGGTATTGACTTAATGCATTTACAGAGTGTATCCCAGCAGTGTCTGGAGCCCCGGAAATCGGGGGCCCCAGGCACTTTGGGCTTATGGGAAGACGACATAGATTTAATGCATGCACATGGGGACCCCCAGCAATACCTGGAGCCCCGGAAATCGGGGGCTCCAGGCCTTGTTGGCCCATACAGTGAGGGCGCTGGAACAGAGGGGCCCGCGAGACGGGGACCCCTCTGCTCCAAGGCCCTATGCCATGTGAAAGAACGAGACTGTTTGTAACATTCGGTACATTTATTTTCTTTTGCAGAGAAAAAGGAGGTACATACAGGGCACTTTCCACTGAAACATTGCGCTGCACAACTAAAACGTCCACATTCTGCACACATAAATCGTCCACACTCTGAACACAACAAAGTTTCTTGGCACTCGTGGAGCCGTCCTCGACTCTGTCCAACGAGGCCTGAAAAGCCACGGTCCTCTTCCCCAACACGAACGGCGGAACAGCGGGCTGAGCCGGTCTGTGCACCGGCGAGACAATGTCACTTACCCCGCCCGCCACGAGGCTTCCCTCCTGTGTTGCGACGTGGAGGTCGGCTGGAGCTTCCTGCGGTGTTTGTGTTGGTAGAGGCGGGTGGCTGGCGGGGGGAAGCTCTGCCACGATTGCCCGCGTTGCTCTGCGGTCTCTCCCGCGAGCTCGCCTGGGCTGAAGAGGAGCGGGAAGTGTTGGACCCTCGGCGAGAGGAGGAGGAACGTCCTCTGCCCGCGGGCCTCTCGTTGCGAGGTTTCGCAGACGGAGGAGGGGCTGGCTCCAAAACCCCCGCCGCGGCTTCCCTCTGGGCCTTCCGTGAGTCGGTGGAGACTCGGAGGAACTCCGACGCTCCAGCGAAGAGGTTGTCTGGCTTCAACGGGAGCGCCATGACGCTTTTCTTTGCGTCCACCACCTCGTGACGGAAGATGGCCAGATCGAGCCAACGAGCCCTCTCAATCGCCGCGCTGTCCGCCATGGACTTCCCCACCCAGGCTGTGGCGTGACGAGTGACCTTAATGGTCAGTTGTTGAAGGGCCTCCAGCTCCTCAGCGTCGTCGCCCCACGCCTCTCTTAGCTCGGCTAGCCGCTTAGCTGTCGAGCCCTGGAGAATGGCGACCATGTTCAGCGCGCGCGCCGCCAGCGCTGCTGACTTGTACGCCTTCTTCACCGCCACGGATATCGCCTTTTCCTTGGCGACGGTGAAGTGCGGGTCGGGAGTAAGGGCCACTGGATGACGCTGGTCCATGATGCCCTGGGCCAGGACGGGGTCCATGGGGGGACAGGCGATGAGCCCCAACTTCGGCGCGTCCACCACCTCGAGGGGGAAACCCAGCCGGTGCGGCTCGGAATGGACCTCCCAGGTGGACATGAGGGCGTTGGCGAAGCCCAGCGCGGCCGGGACTTTCCTGGACCTCTGCGCGCGCTGATCCTGGGGAGCCAAGCCCTGGTACTCGTCATCTTGCCCGGTGGAGGATGCACGCTCCTCCATCGGGCGAACGAGCCCACATCTGAGCAAGGCTCTATCGATGATAGCCGAGACCGGCTCCTCGCGCCTTGCGGGATCGGATTCCAGCTCCTGGGCGTCCGGCCAGCTGGGCCCCAGCTGACCGCCAGAAGCCCCGAGGTCGTCGTCCTGACGAGGGCTAGAGGCGGCTGCTCCGGTAGCCCCCTGGAACGACTGTATCTCACCCTCCTCCGCCCCCTCGTCCATGCTGTGGGTGCTGCCGTCGTCGGAGACGTCGCTGAACGAAGGCGATGCCCCGCTGTCACGGTACGCCTGCTGCGGCCTCGGAGAGAGCGGCTGGGAAGAGGGGGATGAAGCGCCGCTAGCTAGCTGCACCCGGGTGGTTCCCCCGGGCACAGCTGCGGCGGCCGGTGGAGTGCTGCGCGGCACGGAGGGTGTAGCAGACTGGAGCTGCTGCGACGGCGCACTCTGGTGTTGCTGCGAGCGGTTGCTGCTGGGACCGCCCGCAGCTGGGGGGCCCATTGTGGGATGAGGGCGCACGTGGTGGGCGCCACCATCCACGTTACCTGGGCCGGTGTCCATGCGGGCTGGATCCGCTACGGCGCTGCCGCCTGGGGCCAGTTCGTCGGCCCTGTCTAGGCGGCGCTCGAGGCGACGCTTGGAGAACCGGGCGCAGTCGTCGCAACCTCCCGGTGCACCACGGAAGTGCCTCGCCTCGAAGGCATGCCGTCGCCCGAGGCAGGAGATGCAAAACCCGTGAGGGTCGTCCGCGGCGATCAGCAAGCGGCACCGTGGCGTCAGCCCGCACGAACGTGGAGCCTCCATGGAGCTAACCTATTAGCCTTTAGCCGGCCGGCTAAACACGAGGAAAGCAAAAGGAGGAAAACTTGTTTTCAGATAAGAATAATAAACTTTTTTTTTTTTTTTGCAGTAGAGGAAAACCCGTGGGTCAGTACAAGTACCACCCGAGTGGGCTAAAGCTGGTTTCGGTCTAATTCACAAAGTTTGTAAAGTTTTGGTCTTTGAGGTATGTCTTGTAGCTGTAGCATCTGCCATGCAGAGAAGCGAAAGAGGATGAGCCACGTCACGCAAGAGGTTTTATACCTCTTCCGGTTTACCGGACACGTGACATACCCTTCTCAGCCAATGAATGGCCCGGGAGTTTATGGTATGTAGCTCTGCATCACGCCAGGGGGCGCTGATATCCCATAGTGAGTATGTTACGGAGAATTAGACAAGAAACCGGAAGCCAGTGGAGGTGTTTGAGGGTGGGGGTGATGTGCTGCCAGCGTTTGGTGCGGGTGAGCTGGCAGCTGAATTTTGCACATACTGCAATCTGTCCAGGGTTTTATTGGGGAGCCCGAACAGGACACCATTACAGTAATCCAGGCGGGAGGAGATGAGAGCGTGGATGAGGGTCTCAGCAACAGAGTCTGAGAGTGACGGCCGGAGTCTGGAAATGTTTTTGAGGTGGAAGAAGGCGGATTTGGTGACAGATTTGATGTGGGATTGATAGGAGAGGGTAGAGTCCAAGATAACACCCAGGTTGCGAACCTCAGGGGATGGAGAGATGGAGCCTTCATCCACGTGGAGGAGGAAATCACCAATCCTCTGAAGCTGCGCCTTGGGACCCATGACCATGAGCTCTGTTTTCTTGCTGTTGAGTTTGAGTAGGTTGGTGGTCATCCAGGTCTTTATTTCATGGAGGCAGTTGACAATGGATTGTGGAGGTAGCAGAGTGGTTGGTGAAGTGCTGAGATACAACTGGGTGTCGTCAGTATATCACATTAGCATAACATGAAAAGGATGGCAAAAATAATAGTTAAAGCTTCTGTGTTTTTAGGGTCAGACCCTAGCCCCTAATGCCTAATTCAAGCTGCGATGTATTGTGAGCTTGTAGATTGGTTATTTTTTACAGTGTCATACAGCTATAGTATAAATTGGGCTGAATGTATACAGTGTCTTGAAAAAATGTAAGTAATAGAATAAAGTAGAGTGACAAATGCACATTATATTTATCTGCTTGATCTATGGGTGTTATTATATACGAGTGATATGTAACATCTGATTTACTTATGCATGTTATTATATACGAGTGATATGTTATGTAACATGTTGGACTCTATGAGCTATATGGACATTTCCAATTCACGTGAGGGTAATGGGTCTGATCAGTGGGTGATTGAATGATTTGCGCCACCCGACTTTACAAATAGAAGGTGTGGTACTGGGGGAGGGGGGAATCAAAGCAACCTGTGTACCGATGGGAACGGGTGGAATCGAGAGATCTCCTGGGCGCCAGTGTTACTGGTTTAGGTTGTCAGTTTTAACTAAACAGTAAGCTGCAGCCAAGTAGGCGAGATATAGCGAGCCCAACGTAAGAGGAACGAGACGTTGCTGCCGTGGGGTTACAATCGCTGTATTTATGAACAAACCGCCGGTCACCAAGAGGATTCTGACGGAGTCGCAGGTGAGATGAGTCCATATTTCTGTTCCTGTGGATTACAAATAATGGGGTACCCCGAGCTTTAAGTTATCTTCGCACCGCATCGTGCGGAAGATCGTTATCGTTTCATTTGGATATAAGGACTAATAGACTTACTTGAGAGCGTGGGGAAAAGAGCCCGTTTGGAGACTAATGCGTGAACTGTTGTTATTGTTTGTTCCCCGCTCACCCAAAAATGCAGGAAATGGTGAGACATTTAAAAAGGTTTAAATACATGTATTTATACCCATTAGTTATTTGTAATTTTTCAGTTTTTAAAGTGTCAAAATATCATGTTTTGAAAACTTCTTTGACATGACTCAAAATCTATTTAGGGGTGTCACGATACATTAATTTCACGGTACATATGATACGATACACGATATTGGGCTCACGATATCGATACGATATTATTATCATTTTTACTATCATCAACATTGGCCATCATCTGCAGTTTCAAAGTGCTTAATTTATAAAGCATATAAAAAAAGTTAAAACGTTTTTTTACACACAAAAATAAATACAAATATAGCTGCAAGCAGCGATAAGCGGGGCCAGGGAATGCAGAAAGAAAAAAGAAAGAAGCAATGATAAGTAATATGCACAATAAGCCATAGAAACATAGAAGAATGAACTTGATAGAAAGAAGACCATGCAACCGAGCATTTTAAACCCTCACTAACCCTATTGGCATGATACTGACATGATACTGACCATGATACTGACATGATACTGACCATGATATGACATGACACATGATACTGACATGATACTGACCATGATACTGACATGTTACTGAACACGATACTGACATGATACTGACATGATACTGACCATGATACTGACATGATACTGACATGATACCTCATGTTTAACCTCATGTTTAACCGCAATACAATCAGGGCCACAGAGATCTGCCTTCATACTGGAGGGCTGTCAGCCGTATCATTTACATGGGCTAGACCGTGTACATTTTTGATTTTGCCAAATTTGATAGGCATATCTTCCATTTCTTACTGGAATTTCTTCAATTTTAGTGTAGTTCTGGTGTTGTTTTGCTTTTGTTGTTGTTGTTGTTGTTGTTAATGATGCATGTTTTTTTATTGGCTATATCCCCCAACCCCCTTGCCTTTTTGACAAGCATTTCCTCTTGTCTGACAAGGTTTTATTTTCTTCCCTACATTTTGGTGTAGGCCTTTTATGGTGTTTATATGATGTTAAAAAGTTGATACTGTCATGATATTGGCATGATACTGACATGATACTGACCATGATACTGACCATGATACTACCATGATACTGACATGATACTGACATGATATTGACATGATACTGACCATGATACTGACCATGATACTAACATGATACTGACCATGATACTGACCATGATACTACCATGATACTACCATGATACTGACATGATATTGACATGATACTGACATGATACTGACATGGTACTGACCATGATACTGACCATGATACTAACATGATACTGACATGATACTGACACTTGCCATGAAACTGAGCATGATGCTGACCATGACACTGACCATGATACTGATACTGATTATAAGATGTAGCACTTTTCTCAACAATTTGACCAGTTATGGCCCGGACGGCTGGCGTGGCGGTCCGGGCACAGCGTGTCGCGGGTTCGACTCCCGATCCCGACGGACTTTGCTGCGTGTCACTTCCATCTCTCTCTCCCCATTTCCTCTCAGACTACTGTATACTATCTAATAAAGCTCATGATATTAGATAGATCATGATCGCTCATGATTTTATTACATTATGAGCTTTTATGACATTTAGTTTATTATATTATGAACTGTTATTACGCCGTTATTACATTATGAGTTGCTACAAGGTGCTCTATATCACCAAGATGGCCGCCAGGGGAAAGGGGCGGGCAAGTTTCTGATAGTAATTTCTCCCCATTATGTTCAGTTGTGTGTGTTCAGAGATGTTATTAATAATTGGAAATAAAAATAAAAATGTATGTTTCCTGCATTTTTGGGTGAGCGGGGAACATAGAACCTTTTTTTTGTTAATGGGGAACATAGAACCTTTTTTGGGGTAAACGGGGAACATAGAACCCAGGGAACATAGAACCTTTTTTGGTAAGTGGGGAACATGGAACCTTTTTTGCGGGGAACATAGAACCTGGGGAACATAGGACCTGGGGAACATAGGTACAGTCCCGTTTGGAGCGTCTGTCTGCTAATTTCAGTTCAAAACCTGCAGATCCCGTTGTAATTCCTTTTAGTTAGTAATTATCCTTTCAAGGTAAAGGCCAATTGTTACAGTAGTATGCTGATAACATTATGCTAATGTATTTAATATTGGGTGTTGTGGGCAATGAACTCAGGTAACATCATTTTGACATCTACTCTCTCACCTGAACCTGGCTGATCAGTAAGTGATCATTAGATTCATTGTCGTTAAATGTGCTGTAAATATACCATAAAGCCCAGTGCTGGACAGTGGCAATTTACTTGAATAATGTACTTAAGAGCATCTTTTGAATATTTGTACTTTACTTATAGTTTACTAGTTTTTATTTTATTTTTTGTCTTATTGTCTTTGCAATTCAAAGACAAGTATTATACTTTTGACTCTACTACATTTATACAGAGTTTGTCATTACTAAGTATAGTATAGCTATTTATACTCCAAAAATGTACTAAGGTTCAGTACTCAAGTGTACTTACTGTGACTGAATAATTTGACCAGGCTGATAATTCTCATCTGTCATATTTCAGATACCTGTCACAGTCTATCAGTCACAGCAAGGGTGTGAAGGTAGAAAATAGGATCACACTTTTTGATTGCCTGCTAGTTTGGCCTTTCTTCCTACTCCTGCATAAACACTAGAAGAGTACATCAGATGAAACATGGCTACTCCTCTTCTTGACCACATCATCAGTCACACAGTTTGATGCCCAATGTACTTCCCTATAAGTCATCTCCTCAACCCTTGGGTGGGCTAGTTCCATCTGTGTAGTGCCAGGAAGGTGTAAGTGCAGGCATCTTCATCTTCAAATTAATAACGCTGATGTGCCATCACCAGAGATGACAGGAAGAAAGAAAGGCCAATCTTTCTTAAGAAGTGTGATTCTGAGGTGGGAATGTTCACAGGTTTCTCAAGTAGTCTGAATCATTTCTGTGACTATGACATGGCCTCCAGGCCACCGAGGAGGACCCAATTTTAGTTTTTTATTAAAACAGTGTGCGCATGCGTGCATGCTCATTTCCAACCCCTAAAACAGCAGCTTTACCATTGGTGGGCAAGCCATAACTCCTCCTCTGAAAAAATGAATTTAAATATATAGCCCTTCACCCATCACATTTACAGAAGACCACTTTGACTTTGCCACTCGTTCTTGTGGGATTCTGGGATTTTTCTCTGTTCATTGATTTTGATGCTCCAACATGCTGTGCAATGACACAAGAAGCGATGAAGATGAGCGTGAATGTGACTTTTGGG
>NC_137606.1:40089313-40109313 GCF_963280865.1 Gymnoscopelus braueri
AAATCACACGCACACACATGCACCCACATTAGCATAACATGAAAAGAATGGCAAAAATAATAGTTAAAGCTCCTGTGCTTTTAGGGTCAGACCTTAGCCCCTAATGCCTAATTCATGCTGCGATGTATTGTGAGCTTGTAGTTTGGTTATTTTTTGGGCGGTGAAACCGCCCCTATAAGTGAGATTTGGAAAAATGTACATTTTCCTGCGCTGTGATCTGGGCCCAGGAAATGTGTACAATTATCCTGCGCTGTGATTGGCCAATCACAGTCTATTCAGGACTGTGATTGGCCAGTGTCACATGACACATGTGCATAGCCCTATATAAGCAACCATAACTTGAAAAAAACCAAAATTTGTTTTTTTCAAGTTATGGTTTCGTCCATCATAAAGAGTGTTTCAATAAATGTATTTATCTTTTGTACATGATTGGTTGACTCCATTCAGTATTGTGATTAGCTAGCAAGACACCGCCCACTTCACACAGGGTGTGATTTTTACAGTCATACAGCTATTGTATAAATTGGGCTGAATGTATACAGTGCCTTGAAAAAAATTAAGTAATAGAGTAAAGTAGTATGCTGATAACCTTATGCAAATGTATTTAATATTGGGTTGTTGTGGTCAATGCACTCAGGTAACATCATTTTGACATTATTCTCTCACCTGAACCTGGCTGATCAGTAAGTGATTATTAGATTCATTGTCCATAAATGTGCTGTAAATGTACCATAAAGCCCAGTGGTGGACATTGGCAGTTTACTTGAATAACGTACTTAAGAGCATCTTTTGATAGTACTTTACTTATAGTTTACTATTTAAAAAAAACCTTTTTTTTACTCCTCTGCATTTCAAAGACAAGTATTATACTTTTGACTCTGCTACATTTATACGGAGGATGTCATTACTTTTAAGTATAGTATAGCTATTTATACAAAACTAGAAAAAGTGCTCCTCGGAGCACAGGTCTCCGCCAGGTTAGGTAGGTTATAGTGGGCCAACAATGTTCGGAATTTGCCAATCAGGATGGAATATGAAAAATCAGACAGAACCATCTTGATCACTTGACTATAGAGATAATGGGTACCGATTTGCATGATGATTGGACAACATTTGTAGGAGTAATACAACAAAGAAAAGCTTTGAAAAAATCGGCCTCCTGGTGGCGCTATAATAGGGCAATGTTAAAGGGTGGCATTTGTTCTTCAACTTGGTGCGAATGTGCTTGTAAAGTGTCACCTCAATCGGACGCTGCGTTCATGATTTGTGGCATTTTGTTCAAAACGGGCCACTTCTGCAAACTTTAGATGTCATTGTTAGCCAATTAGGATGATATATGAAAAATCAAACAGTTCCATCTTGATCACATGACTATAGAGATCATGTGTACCGATTTGTGTGAAATTTGGATAAAATGTGAAGGCTTAATATCCAAAAATGTGTTTTACATAAGTCGGCCTCTTGGTGGCGCTATAAAAGGCAAATGTGAAAAATGCAGGGCGGATGTTTTTCCTTGGCCTCTAGGGAGTGTGCGTGCAAAGTTTCACGCAGATCGGTGCAGTTATAGTTAAAAACACAAATCAGCCTTTTATAGCGCCACCATGAGGCTGATGTGAAAAATGTCAGGTGGCATTTCTTCCTCGGCCTAGAGGGAATGTGTTTGTGAAATTTCACGGAAATCACAAGCTGCGTTCATGATTTGAGGCATTTTGTTCAAAACGGACCAATCCTGCAAATTTTGGAAGGCAACCTTAGCCAATGAGGATGGAATATGGGAAATCGGACAGATCCTTGTTGATCACATGACTATAGAGATACTGTGTACCGATTTGCATGACGTTTGGATAAAATCTGTAGGAGTAATATAAAAAAATGGGTTTTGCACAAATCGGCCTCCAGGTGGCGCTATAACAGGCCCATGTGAAAAATTTGAGGCAGAGGTTCTGAATTGGCATCCAGGGAGTGTGTGTGCACAGTTTCGCAGCAACCAGGCCAAGGGTGCCGGAGATTAGCTGGTAACACACGGACAGGACACACACACGGACACACGGACAGAAGGACGGACAGGGGGTAAAACATACTCTCTCGCCATGCCTTTCGGCCTGGCGGAGAAAAAAATGTACTAAGGTTCAGTACTCAAGTGTACTTACTGTGACTGTTGATGTGCCGTGGCAGACCTGTCACTCTTGGTTCAATAAAACCCTAAAGTCCAGTTTATAGACGACATACACAGAAATTACCTTTCACATGCGCAAGGCATCTTTATTGACAAACAAGGGAGATTCCCTCTATACTATATGAATAAAAGAACAGCAAATTAATGATATTAAAACAATACGACCTGATATATCACGAAGGCAATTCGCTCCACATCTAAGTCTGCATGCCAACAAGCATTCGGTTGAGCGCCTGGAGAATTCTGAAGTTCTTATCTATTACATTCAGTATATCAACGCTGTGGCTATCAAGGCCTGTCTTCTGACTGCACTCTATAAAGTAAAGGTTGACGGCCCAAGGTTCCACAATGGACCCATCAACCCCTCCTTGGGTACGAATTTAGTACCCACAACAACACAAGATTAAAATCTAAACAGTACTTTATAGAAATTATCCACTAGCATAACATATTGCATGTTTAAAAAATCAGGTCCCATTTTTTTCTTTTTGAGTCATGTGAGCCGAGGAAAACCCTTTTCTTTGAAGGGGAAACTCTGAACTAGGTTGGGGCAGTCCCAAACCTACCATCTGGACATGAGCTCTTATTGGGGACAATTACATCATTTGATTCCATATTGCATTGCTAAACTTAGGGTCCCTCAGTGGGGCATTCCCACTGAGTTTTCCATTACAAGCAACTATTCTAACATGTGTATTATTATTTTTATTTTATTTTTTATTATTGTAATATCTGTGCATTTTGGTTTCTTCTCCAATTCCTCTGGTTGAGGTGGTCACCTTTCCGAGCCCGGAGGAGGAGGTTCCGACAGCGCCCAAGACTAGCCCCCCCCCCCCCAACCCATCCAGCGCCATTAACGAATGTACTTGGCACTGAATGAGCTAAGAGGCGGAGGTCCCACTCCCGAGCCCCCGGGTCCGTACTCTCCTGGGGCCTGAGACCGGAGCCCCCCGTATTATACACAGGGGCCCCAACCCCCAAGCGCCAGTCAGATCCGTACCCTCCTTGAGGTCGAACGTCGGGGCGTAGATATCGTGCAGGGGTGTTCTTCGTCAAGTTCAGCATGGGGGCCCACGTGGCAATATAATGTTTAGGTGGTGTGTATTGGGATTCCTCTGTATCTGCTCTCTTATCACTTGCCATGTGCGAAGGGCAACACAGAATCAGAATCAGAATCAGAATCAGAATCATATTTAATGTGCCTAAAACTGCCAGGGAGATCGCTACGATCAGATTACGTCCCCCAACATTACTATCAAAATCAAAATCAAAATTGTAGTGTATTCTGGGGTCGTTCAGTGGCCTTGGGCAGCATAGATGTAGGGCCGTGTAAAAATCTCTCTGTTTGGTCTCTCAATACTACATCTGTCTCTAAAGAATTCTCCCTCTGATTAAACCCCATGAAACAATGGTATGTTCCTGTCTGGCTGAGAGTGATATGGGTACTAGTCAAATTAATTGTGTAGTCACCCTCCTTGATATATAAAAAATTGGGTGGGGGTTTGGTGGTGAGTCTTTGATCTGTGTATGCAATGGACTGTATTTATCACTGAAGTGTCTCTGTAATGGTCACTCTGCCATAAGTCTAAGCACATTCATTTAACAAAAATTAACGGCAACATTACAACACTTCGACATGAAAGTTTCTACAAGTATGAACTTTAGTATAGTCACTTAACATTATACTATGTATCTCAATATCAATATGCTATTATACTATACATATGCTATCATACTATTTCCCTCCTTGACCTGACACCCGGCAGGGCACACAGCATAGGAATGTGCAGAGGCCAGGGTGCCACCCTCCTTTACCGTGACTAAATGTGAAATGGTTCAAAGACGTATCTATAATTATTCAATCAAATTGGTATTGGGTTGCACTTAAAGTTAACAAGTTAGTTAATTTTCATTCACCTTTTTTGACATACACAACAACACATACCGTACACAACATGTAATTGGAAACACAACAAAACAACTTTCCTGTGCTTTATGCACAGGTCAATTGACATTATTCTCGGGCTGTACAAAAATGTACAATTCTCTTCTGCATGACCTGTTTCAGAGAAATGGAAGGTTAACGACAGCAAAATTGTATACGTCTCTCCTGCAAGCAGTCGACCTGTTTTAGAGAAATGGAAGGTTAACGACAGCATAAACAACCTTAATCACACCTTGGTCAATCAGTGGTCACATGGTAATTGAAATAAACGTTAGGTCAATGATGAGCAAGATATTTGGATACATTTGACACCGCATGGTTGCTGATGTAAAGTATGACACTTAAGTCTTTCGAACCTCCCCACCGGGGCACAGTCCCAGGCTAGACCCCTTTCCACTTGAGGTCTACACCCAGGTCACCCTGGATAGAGAGTTCAAGTTTCCTGCTTCCCGGCGTCTTCTTTTCAAAGCCCACCGATCATAGGAGCATCACTCGCTTAGTAACTGTAGCACTCCGGTGGTCGCTTTCAGCTTGTGATGGCCTGACTGTACATTGAGCCGAACGCAGCGACCACACCCGCCTCCTGTCGGGGAGCACGCCATGGAATTAATGCTTTTTGCGATCCGACCGGCGGGTGACCCAGTCGATAGCGATCCCTTACCCGCAGGCGTGGTTGGCGCCCCAGGCAGGAAACCGACGGTCTTGTCCTGGCCCCGCTTGGCTACGGGAACCAGAATATTAACCGTTTTCACCCGCCTTGCCTGTAACCGGTGAGTCACGCACTCCCGTCCGGTTAGGTGCGGACTGTCATCCACGCACCATGTGCTGCCAACCCTAGGAGAGAGCGGCAGTCGGCACACCGACTAGACGGAAAACACAGCTAGGATGTTGATTCATCCTTGACAGAACACGGGGGCCTTCAGTCTCTCCCCCAGCACTATACTGTCCACCACTGCAAGTTTGAATAATTTGACCAGGCTGATAATTCTCATCTATCATATTTCAGATACCTGTCACAGCAAGGGTTCAGGTTACTTGAGAATCTTGTGAAGGTAGAAAATAGGATCACACTTTTTGATTGCCTGCTAGTTTGACCTTTCTTCCTACTCCTGCAGAAACCCTCAGACATCAGATGAAACATGGCTACTCCTCTTCTTGACCACATCATCACACAGTTTGATGCCCAATGTACTTCCCTATAAGGGCAGGTACACACTGCAGGATATTAGGTCCGATATTGCTGTCGCCGACTTCTTTTGGCGCTCCCCGACAAAACCTCCCGATCTGACGCAGATCGGCCTTTGATCGGCGAGCTAATGCTCGCTGTGTGTGAAAGGCTCCGCGAGACAATATGGCCACGATCATCCGCTCTGTGATGGCTTTCCGACCGTTTTCAGATAACTACCCTGTTAGATATTCAGCTCTGTCCCAGCCAGGACAGCAGACAATATCATACAGTATGAAAGGAGCTGCGACCACCTTGCGAGGAGATGAACGCTAAAGCCAATGAGAGCACATTACAGCCACCGCGGCTATGGAAGGTCGGTGGACCAGTCCAGTCCTGTATTAAGTTAAACATAATTATAAAACAGAATGAGAGTGAGCGAGCGTGCGTGCGTGCTCGAAGGGGGGCTGTTTATTTGAGACTATTGCACAGAGATAGAGAGAGCGAGAGAGCGAGCGAGCGATCTGTGTGTGTGTGTGTGTGTGTGTGTGTGTGTGTGTGTGTGTGTGTGTGTGTGTGTGTGTGTGTGTGTCGTTGTCTGTGAGTGTTGCCAGATTTTGCAAGAGAAATAAGCAACCAGGTTTGTGACAACAAGCCCAACAAAAGTGACTATGAGCACTTTAAGCCTATATAGTCCAGGGGCCAACACTGATATTTTCACATGTGACCACCACAAAGGTGGTCATAAAATCTCGCTTGGCCCCTGGACTAATATACAAATACATTGGATACTTGAAAATAGAAGATCTACAAGCTCACGTTGTAGATAGGCTATTTTTAAAGAAGACTTTTTTGGGGGGGGGAATATTTTCCAAATCCACACAGATCTTGTATGGGGGTCTATGGCACAACATATTTTCAGAAGGGGGAGGTCTGCGCCTCTGCGGACAAATATTAATTTGGGGGTCCTTGCCATGAAAATGTTTGAGAACAACTGGTTCAAACAACATTAGGAAACAAGGCCAAAAAAGCAACTAAACTTTCAAGCAACTTTACAGAAAAACAATCCCAAAGTCGCTTATAATAAGCGGACATGGCAACTCTGTCACTGACTGCTTCAGCGCACTTGACGTGCGCGCGAGAGAGAGAGAGAGAGAGAGAGAGGGGGAGAGGCATATCACGGGATATGTCGATTAAAATGAATTTGAATAAACACAAATGTATGTATTGGGTCTGACTCTGGAGATCCTAGTGAACTATCCTACAGTGTGTTATCCCTGGTCGGGGATCGATCTATAGTGTATAAACCACAACGATATATGACAGCCGATTTCAAGAAATAAACTCCTGCAGTGTGTAATGCTTAACGATCAGATGACCCCCCGACCACTTTAAGGTCCTGCAGTGTGTACCTGCCTTAAGTCATCTCCTCAACCCTTGGGTGGGCTAGTTCCATCTGTGTGCCAGGAAGGTGTAAGCGCAGGCATCTTCATTGGATATTAATAACGCTGATGTGCCATCACCAGAGATGACAGGAAGAAAGAAAGGCCAATCTTTCTTTAGAAGTGTGATCTTCTGACGTGGGAATGTTCACAGGTTTCTCAAGTAGTCTGAATCATTTCTGTGACTATGACATGGACTCCAGGCCACCTAGGAGGACCCAATTTTAGTTTTTGATTTAAACAGTGTGTGCATGCGTGCGTGCTCATTTCCAACCCCTAAAACAGCAGCTTTACCATTGGTGGGCAAGCCATAACTCCTCCTCTGAAAAAAAATGAATTTAAATATATAGCCCTTCACCCATCACATTTACAGAAGACCACTTTGACTTTGCCACTCGTTCTTGTGGGATTCTGGGATTTTTCTCTTTTCATTGATTTTGATGCTCCAACATGCTGAGCAATGACACAAGAAGCGTTGAAGATGAGCGTGAAAGTGACTTTTGGGAAGTCTTCTCAAGCTTTGTACGTCTAACAGAGTTCCTCGTCTGTTTTTTGGGTTTGTTAGTGTTCTCTGTTTCAGTAAATTGCTACCTCCTGTATTTGGCGTTAAGACGCAGAAATACTGAGCAACCTCAGTACATCATTCTGGCAAATCTAGCGGTATGCGATATATTAATCGCCATTACTCAATGCATACAACTGCTGCCCAGTGTGCTGCAGGGAAAAACTGTAAGCAAATGGTGCATAGGTTTTGTACCTATATTTGGCAATTTCATGATAGCGTGCCTGCTGATTTGGACCTTACTGACAGCTGAACGTTACATTTTCATCTGCCATGGAATCCACTACCTCAGGATCATCACGCCTCGTCTCATTCGCTGGGCTTTGGGTGTGATCTGGACCATAGTTTTGATTTTGAATACTTATCATCAATTGCTCATCTACTACAAGTTTGACTTTGTTGGCAAGCCCTTGGACACATTGATGTGTGACCCGTTGACGTTGGAGAAACTCACAGAGCTGACTTCTAAAGACATGTGGCTTCTTCGTGTTCCGCCTGGTTGCATCATTCTTTTCTCCGTCCTTAGCATCTTCACCTGCAATTTGTTTATCCTTCGAGCGGCGTACAAGGTGTCGATGGCTCTACGTCGGAGCAAATGTAGAGTTGCACGTAACGTGGGCTGCTACCTCGTCATGTTCTTGGTGCAGATGTTGCCGCTGCCCTACTCTATTACCATGTCTTTAATGGATAAAACATACCCAGAGCTGAACCCTCAAAGCCAACTCCTGCTGTTAATTCTGGTGATAGTCACTCCATTGGCTAACGCAGCGACCGTGATCTATCGCAACACAGAGTTTAAGAAAGAGTTGCGCTCTCTCTGCACTCACAAGGTTAGGGGTCTAGAGGATATTGAGATGATGGAGCCAGTGAGACGAGGACGGCGTCTGAGAGTGGGGCCCTGTAACTCACACGCATAATAGCTATAATAATTATTATGATTATTACTAGATTTTTTGTTATTGTTCGTTTCATGCCTTATGTGTTTTAATTCTCTGTGCAGGTTTGTGGATGCTTATCACACGCACGCACGCACGCACGCACGCACACACACACACACACACACACACACACACACACACACACACACACACACACACACACACACACACACACACACACACACACACACACACACACACACACACACACACACACACACACACACACACACACACACACGAGACTGATATGCTGGCTGTTTTTTTATTGTTAATGTAGGAAAGTCCTCATTGACACAGCAACACTGATTGGACGCCCCTTCATTAATGCACACCTAATATAATAAAATAATACTTAATTTTAGATTCAGCTTGTGTGCTTCACTCAGTCAGTTTTACTTTGTTTGACCCGAGGAGCAGTGTTATTTATTTCTGACTGTGTTATCGTCATGTCCTGTTGTATATTGTTTTAAATGTACTGTAATTGTACTGTGTAGCGAATTGTATATCTGATGGCTGTGCTGTACCTACTGTAGATTGGTTTGAACAGTGTTTTGTTTTATGTAATAATAATTTGATCGCTGACTGTCTGTTATAATATGTTGATTCTAAGAGATGTGTATTTCGTATTTTGGGTTTGTAGACCGCACATAAATCAGTAAAGACCCTGAACAAAGCTCCTTTCCTTTGAGTCTTTTACCGGAATCACTTCATCTATAGTGTACACGCTCTACTCCAGCAACTGTAGAGGCCCTAGTCCTCTGTTTCAGTTACCCTGCAACTCTCCGTCACTTGAGAATCTTGTGAAGGTAGATCACACTTTTTGATTGCCTGCGAGTTTGGCCTTTCTTCCTATTACTGCAGAAACCCTCAGACATCAGATGAAACATGGCTACACCTCTTCTTGACCACATCATCACACAGTTTGATGCCCAATGTACTTCCCTATAAGTCATCTCCTCAACCCTTGGGTGGGTTAGTTCCATCTGTGTAGTGCCAGGAAGGTGTAAGCGCAGGCATCTTCATTGAAAATTAATAACGCTTTCTTAAGAAGTGTGATCTTCTGAGGTGGGAATGTTCACAGGTTTCTCAAGTAGTACACCTGCCAGGCCACCTACGAGGACCCAATTTTGTGTGTTTTATGTGCTCATTTCCAACCCCTAAAACAGCAGCTTTACCATTGGTGGGCAAGCCATAACTCCTCCTCTGAACAAATGAATTTAAATATATAGCCCTTCACCCATCACATTTACAGAAGACCACTTTGGCTTTGCTACTCGTTCTTGTGGGATTCTGGGATTTTTCTCTTTTCATTGATTTTGATGCTCCAACATGCTGAGCAATGACACAAGAAGCGTTGAAGATGAGCGTGAAAGTGACTTTTGGGAAGTCTTCTCAAGCTTTGTACGTCTAACAGAGTTCCTCGTCTGGTTTGTTAGTGTTCTCTGTTTCAGTAAATTGCTACCTCCTGTATTTGGCGTTAAGACGCAGAAATACTGAGCAACCTCAGTACATCATTCTGGCAAATCTAGCGGTATGCGATATATTAATCGCCATTACTCAATGCATACAACTGCTGCCCAGTGTGCTGCAGGGAAAAACTGTAATATTAAGCAAATGGTGCATAGGTTTTGTACCTATATTTGGCAATTTCATGATAGCGTGCCTGCTGATTTGGTCCTTACTGACAGCTGAACGTTACATTTTCATCTGCCATGGAATCCACTACCTCAGGATCATCACGCCTCGTCTCATTCGCTGGGCTTTGGGTGTGATCTGGACCATAGTTTTGATTTTGAATACTTATCATCAATTGCTCATCTACTACAAGTTTGACTTTGTTGGCAAGCCCTTGGACACATTGATGTGTGACCCGTTGACGTTGGAGAAACTCACAGAGCTGACTTCTAAAGACATGTGGCTTCTTCGTGTTCCGCCTGGTTGCATCATTCTTTTCTCCGTCCTTAGCATCTTCACCTGCAATTTGTTTATCCTTCGAGCGGCGTACAAGGTGTCGATGGCTCTACGTCGGAGCAAATGTAGAGTTGCACGTAACGTGGGCTGCTACCTCGTCATGTTCTTGGTGCAGATGTTGCCGCTGCCCTACTCTATTACCATGTCTTTAATGGATAAAACATACCCAGAGCTGAACCCTCAAAGCCAACTCCTGCTGTTAATTCTGGTGATAGTCACTCCATCGGCTAACGCAGCGACCGTGATCTATCGCAACACAGAGTTTAAGAAAGAGTTGCGCTCTCTCTGCACTCACAAGGTTAGGGGTCTAGAGGATATTGAGATGATGGAGCCAGTGAGACGAGGACGGCGTCTGAGAGTGGGGCCCTGTAACTCACACGCATAATAGCTATAATAATTATTATGATTATTACTAGATTTTTTGTTATTGTTCGTTTCATGCCTTATGTGTTTTAATTCTCTGTGCAGGTTTGTGGATGCTTATCACACGCACGCACGCACGCACGCACGCACGCACACACGCACACGCACACGCACACGCACACGCACACACACACACACACACACACACACACACACACACACACACACGAGACTGATATGCTGGCTGTTTTTTTATTGTTAATGTAGGAAAGTCCTCATTGACACAGCAACACTGATTGGACGCCCCTTCATTAATGCACACCTAATATAATAAAATAATACTTAATTTTAGATTCAGCTTGTGTGCTTCACTCAGTCAGTTTTACTTTGTTTGACCCGAGGAGCAGTGTTATTTATTTCTGACTGTGTTATCGTCATGTCCTGTTGTATATTGTTTTAAATGTACTGTAATTGTACTGTGTAGCGAATTGTATATCTGATGGCTGTGCTGTACCTACTGTAGATTAGTTTGAACAGTGTTTTGTTTTATGTAATAATAATTTGATCGCTGACTGTATGTTATAATATGTTGATTCTAAGAGATGTGTATTTCGTATTTTGGGTTTGTAGACCGCACATAAATCAGTAAAGACCCTGAACAAAGCTCCTTTCCTTTGAGTCTTTTACCGGAATCACTTCATCTATAGTGTACACGCTCTACTCCAGCAACTGTAGAGGCCCTAGTCCTCTGTTTCAGTTACCCTGCAACTCTCCGTCACTTGAGAATCTTGTGAAGGTAGATCACACTTTTTGATTGCCTGCGAGTTTGGCCTTTCTTCCTATTACTGCAGAAACCCTCAGACATCAGATGAAACATGGCTACACCTCTTCTTGACCACATCATCACACAGTTTGATGCCCAATGTACTTCCCTATAAGTCATCTCCTCAACCCTTGGGTGGGCTAGTTCCATCTGTGTAGTGCCAGGAAGGTGTAAGCGCAGGCATCTTCATTGGAAATTAATAACGCTGATGGTACAATGTAGATTATGAACTCAATATTTTCATAATGGTGGTGAAGAAATGTAGAAATGCATGACATTCATTCTGATATGGCATGTTAGTTATTTGTATTATTATTTGTCTAGACAATTTTTAAACTGCAAAACCGTGGGAGCTTAATTTGTAATTCCCTGCGGCAGTCAGAGCCCTGCAGGGACATGCAGAAAATGTTAGAGGGGCAGTAGGGGCTGAAATTTCTAAAAGGGCACAAAAATAGCCGATCTACGAGCGCCGTAGAGCGACGCGTTGTGACTATTTTTGGTGTGCGACACTGCACTCAACTAAGTATAATCAAGCCTTTACTGGAGATGTGGCGTACCGCATGGATACAGGGAGCATTTCGTTCAACATAGTAACATGCTGCATTCAAGTTCCTCTTGAATCATTGCCAATCTTGAATGTTGCCAAGTGAGCAATCCCTGAGCAATTTGGTGATTTTACCAAATTTTACCTAAAACCACTCCAATATTGAAAGGGGGCATTTGCATTTCTTTCAACAAAGCTGCAATCATGGTCGGTCTGGAGAGGGCACTTGTTTTTATAGGTAAAAGGGCAGGGGCTCAAGCCCCTTTTGATGTCTATCCTGAGCTGTTCGAAATAATGTTTGCAGGCCCGGATCGCTGGCCTGCGTGTTGTGGGTTCGAATCCCGTTCCCGATGACCTTTGCTGCCTGTCACTCTCTCTCTCCCCAATTCATGTCAGTCTACTATACTATCCATAAAGGCAGAAAAAGACCCAAACATATCTTTAATGTTTTAATATTAATAATAATTATTGCATTTGCATAATGTACATGTGAATAGACACACTGATTGTGATGTACAGTGTGTGTCATTGATTGTGATGTACAGTATGTGTGCCTTCTGCTTCTTTGCACATCTGAGTATGTTAAAGATTAAAAGAATAAAAGTCTGCACAACAGCATTGCTCCTAAGTGTTTACTTTAAAACACAGAAAATAGTACAGGTGGTACAACGTTGATAGAGGCCACAATCAGCCTTCTGATAGGTCCCTGACTGACAAACCAGCCGGCTCTTTCTGCCTTGTTCTACCCTGGTTCCACCTTATGGATGTGTATGTGGAATTTGCTAAAACATTTAAAAACATACATTTTGCCCAGTCACTATACTGCACTTGAGATGTTCCTTTTTACTGAGACCAAGTTTAAAATAAGAATTGAATACACTGATTACACAATAAGAAGCAACTGAAAAAAACATTATTTCAATGTAGTGGATGGAGAGAAAGGATTTTTGTCCAACCAAGAAACAGCAACCAGTGGGTGTGAAGAGGGCCACAACCACGGGCGGGACTTGACAAAGGGTCAATTGGCCTTCATCATAGGTCTTTTGAACTGTTTGTCCAGCACCAGCGATGAACTGAACTGGATGTGTGCAACACACTGTTCTGAATGCTGTTGCTATACCTGTCTTAAGAGGTTTGTATTGTATCCTAATGTCATTTTATAATGTGTTTAATTTGCTTGATGTTTTGTGTAAAGCACATTGAATAGCGTTGCTGTCTTTTTTTATTACACTACTTTTGTGCGACACCCTTGTATGATGAAGTAGTGCATTCATTTAACAAAACATCAACATCACATTGCAACGTTGTTGCAATGTGCTATACAAATTAAACTGCCTTGCCTTGCTGCCTATCATATCTGCTGTATCACTGCACAATATCTATGCACAATACCGCTCCAGCAGAAATCATGTTTTTTTGTGTGATTAATATGTAATTGAAGCTTAGCCATAAAAATCAGGGTAGTTTTTTGCACTCTGCATACTTTTAAAGCATTAATTCTCACACACACACACACACACACACACACACACACACACACACACACACACACACACACACACACACACACACACACACACACACACACACACACACACACACACACACACACACACACACACAGGGTGAATGTGAAGCACATTGTAAAGCGATTTGAATCATCGGAAAGACTAGAAAGGCGCTATATAAATGCAGTCCATTCTCTACCTATCGGTGTGCAACTCGAATGGTGCCGAGTTGGCAGAAGCAGACTTAGCACCGCTCAGCACAGCCTAACGGCTCGCTCAGCGCTGACTCAGAGGGATAGTGCACAATGCCTTGTTTTAAATGTTTTTTAGCAGATGCGTCAATCTATTACAAGTTGGTAGTGAGAACAGCACTTCCGCATTCCCCGGTTTGTGGGACTACCGGTAGCATTGAAAAATAATGCGACAGGGGAGTCCCATCGTGTCAACACATTGGTCAGATTTTGGTCCAAGTCGGATGTGTTGACTTGAGTGTAATTTTTTTTTTTTTTTTTTTTTAAACCTTTATTTAACCAGTAAAAACACGTTGAGACACAGTCTCTTTTTCAAGTGTGAACTGGCCAAGATACAGCGTTAAAATTACACAGTCTAAGCTTAACATACCAATACTAAAACAAACAACAAAATAGTCATCCAAGATACATCACAAATACATAAAATAACTCCCAATGCTACACTTTATACCATAGAAAGAAGCCAGTAATCAAACAGAAAATAATAATACACACAGTGTACAACCAATACACATAACCAATAACCTTCCGCTAGGCTATTAAACCTCCGGACAGGAACAGGTGTTTGTGAAAAAAACTAAGGTGATTCTTTTGAAGCTTCTCAAGGGAATTAGAGCAGCCAATTTGAGTTTGGTCTGGAGATCATTCCACAACCAAGGGCCTAAGAAAGAAAGACATTTTTTACCTCCCTCAGATGAAAATGAAGGTACTTCACAGCGTAACCAAGCATTTGATCTGAGATTTAAGCCATTTCTAACCAATTTGAATTTGGAGGTAATGTAGTAGGGGAGCTCACCAAGAATAGCTTTATAAATGAAATTATACCAATGTTGCAACCTGCGCGTAGTCAAAGAGGACCAATCAACTGCAGCATACAACGTGCAATGGTGAGTTCTAAAAGGAGAATTCGTTATGAATCTCAGTGCAGCATGATACAGGGGATCCAGCTTGGTCAATGTGGAGGCACAGGCAAACCTGTAAATATTGTCCCCATAATCCAGCTGAGACAAAAACAGACCAGTGACCAATTTTTTGCGAGCAGTGCAGGCAAAACAAGCCTTCAGTCTATAGAAAAAACTTAGAGTAAATTTCAGCTTCTTACTCAAGGCATCAATATGGAATTTAAAATTTAGATGTTTATCCAACCAGAACCCAAGGTATTTATAGCGATCTACCCACTCAATTAGGGTGCCATCTAAGGTGGGGATGCATAGGGGGATTTGACAAACTCGTGGAGTGAACATCATTGCCTTAGTTTTGTTACCATTTAACATCAATTTGCTTTTTTTCAATTCCTCCTGCAGAGAAATGAAATCCAAAGACAAATTTGTTACAGCCAAGTCTAGCGTGGGCGCACAGGAGTACAGAACCGTGTCATCCGCGTACATATGGTACCTAGAATACTTTGACTGACTGCAGATGTTATTCACATATAAAAGGAAAAGTAAAGGACCTAATATAGAACCCTGGGGGACTCCCTTCTCCATGGTTACTTGATCGGACACTATATCACCCAGTTTCACACATTGTGTGCGGCCGATCAAATAGCTGGTGAACCAGCTAGTCACATTTGGGCCCATGCCTATATTGGAAAGAATCTTTAACAGTATCGGGAGATCAACAGTGTCAAATGCCTTGGATAAGTCAATAAACAGGGCAGCGCATACATGTGACTTATCCCAGGCAGCCTTAATGTCATCCAAGACAGTAAGGCAAGCTGTGACAGTACTGTGTTTTGATCTGAACCCAGATTGCATGGTATTTAAGTAATGTTCTTGTTTTTGTTTGTTTTTACATATCAAACCCTGAATATAACTAGATCTATCTATATATCTATTGGAAAGAAAATCCAGTGATTTAACAAAAAGGAGGGTTGAAATGGAAATGTAATGTTGGTGTATAAAAGAGCCTTGTAGTATTGTAATTGACATTTGAAATATCAGATAATGGAAGCCTATGGTACACAATGGACACCCCACAGAATATCCCACTGATGGGCAGTTCTTATAACCATTATGCTGCTTTGGTTCCCTGGCTTTCATAGCTTTGATTACCACATAATCATTTTCACTGACTATCTTACATCAAGATGCCTGATCTGTAATGTATATCATTGAGAAGAGATTTGCAATATTATTACGTTATTATTGTAAAGATAAGATGCCTTTCCTTTTTTATTTTTAGTTTCTGTTGACTATGTCATTGCCCTAAAGATTAGGCCTGTGACAGACTCGCTGTGGGAGAAAACCAACTTCATCATTATGACTCTGAGTGGCTCTTGATCTTCTCAGATTGACCAACAATATGTAAATCATGTAGAGTAAGATCTATTTATGTTTAGATTGTTTGGTCCTCTAGAACAATCTTTTATATTATTATGAAAGGTTTATCAAACAGAAAGGCCAGTTTTCAGACTACTGTTTCTTCAGGGCGTACCAAACATGTAGTTACTTGTTCTCATCAGCAGAGGGGGCTGTTACTATGGACTGTTCCATGCCATTTCTTAATTTCACAAGTTAAATTATTTTGTCAATTTTTTCTTTTTTACCTGTATCATCATTCTGATCATAAGCTATTTATGCCATAGCAGTGCATGTACCTTCATTTTTTATTTCCGTATGGACAATAAAAACAATATATATTTTACCATTTTGTTTAGATGTTTTTACTTATATTTATGATGCACATACCCTTGAAGGGGCAGTGCACATAATGTGTATTTCCTCTGAAAACCCTACAATACCCTACTATTCCATAATCCACAATGGTGTAAAACCATTTTCGGCCACTCTGTTACTTCATCATTTTCAGTAAAGTTAATCCTTCCACACTTGCCAATTGTTTGAGGGCACAAAGGCCAAATGCCAGTGAAGGAAGCCCATCAAATAAAACACAAGAAAATAAATATATGTCCAAAACCAACCACTTAATTAAAATGTTTAGGATTTTGCAGGACATGCTGGTTACAGCTGTAAGCATACTAGTGCTATTCTTGAGGAGTAATGCACATTACGAGCACGTGCGTGCGCGCGCACTGCACACACCAACACACACACACAAATGTGCTGTAGATATACCATAAAGCCCAGTGGTGGAGACTAGAGTAGCAATGTATATTTGCTTGAATACTTAAGTGCATCTTTTGAATATTTGTACATTAATTGAGTTTCATTCTTTTTTTCACTCTAAACATTTACTCAAGTGTTCTTATTGTGACTGTCCACCACTAAGTTTGAATACTATGACCAGGCTGATAATTCTCACCTGTCATTTGAGATACCTGTCACAGTCTGTCAGCCACAGCAAGGGTTCAGGCTACTTGAGAATCTTTTGAACATTCAGGTGGAAAAGATAACCTGGATTAATACGGAGGACAAAAGACACACACATCATGAAGTTCACATGACGCTGACTGAATCTCACTGGCAAGCCAGCCGTGATCAATTTATTAGCACCACCTGTGTTAATAAAACCTGCCCACTCACTGATTGTGACTGTGATTGGGAATTTTGGACCACGGTTTTCTTACCTTTTCCATGATGTTATGATATCCTAGGATGAATGGTACAGTAGAAATATTTCATAACTCCATCCCGTGTCCACCACAGCTGCGCTCGCATATTTTGATAGCTTTTTATTTGTTTGTTTTTTTGGTGAGATCTGACGTTCATAGGGACAGAACACTGTGCAATGTGATTGTCTTGAATGTGCCCCACCGGAAGTCTCGCTAGACGAGATTGAAATCCTTAGGGTGTCAGATGAAACATGGCTATTCCACTTCTTGACCACATCATCACAGAGTTTGATGTCCAATTTACTTCCCTATAAGTCATCTCCTCAACCCTGCTTGGGCTAGTTCCATCTGTGTAGTGCCAGTGCAGACATCTTCAAGTCCAGAGGTAACTTCACCTAGGGACCCATTTTTTTTGTCATGTAATCTCTCAAGACAGATTCAGCTGCTGTGTGTGTGTTTTTTTTCAACTGCTTTTCATTACAGTTAACGGGTGGGGCTACATCAGATATAATAATTTAATACATTTTAATTCCCTTTGTTGCTCAAATACCGGCATAAGTAGACGTCTCAGTGGACACAGTTTTCCAGTTGGGGTGATTATCTGACAACGTGAAAAATACGATGTGTTTGACGTAACCAGAAGTGGGAGATACCAAGTCGAGTCACCATACAGGGTAAATATAGATAGATATAGATACAAAATGATATAGATAGGGGAGTAAAACAAAACATTTTTTGTATGAGTTTGGGTTTTTGTATGTCGACATGGATGTGTGCGTGTGCGTGTGTGTGTGTGTGTGTGTGTTGTGTGTGTTTTAATCTGAGGCAGAAACTGTGTTACACCCATCACAATCATATTTGAAAATGGCAATGTGTTTAATTCTGCATCCAATCTTTTATTATGCATGAAATGTGTCCATGCGTATGATTGAGTGCAAAATGCCCACGTGAGTTGGTGAGTGTGTAGTGTCCACTGTGTGTAAATCACTGCTGCCTCTAGTACAGTCCTGATGAGGTACAGGTAATAGGAAACCTCAGCGTGGATGACAATATTACTATAAAAGACAACACTTGACTGGTAGCGATTAGAAAACTCAACCATTCAACGTTGACAATAACCATCAATCCAGAGGAGGGCGTCAATAATGTGTGAATAAGCAATACAAGTGCAGTCCAAGGTCATGAGTCGTCCATGTGCATGTGTGAGTGTGCATGTGCTTCTGTCAACCTTGCCAAGCATTGCTATTATCATAATGATAATCATGAAGAAAAAAAAGATCCTGCAAGCGATGTCCAAATGCCTCCACTCATCTAATCATCTGTCTTTCTGTCCATCTCTCGTCAACCTCCTCTGTGGAAGTTCTTTGGCTTCTTTAATCAAATGGGAATGCATTTTGTAATTGGCAATTCAATGCAGTTTGGTCATGCAATTTTGAAATGCAGCGCAAGATGCAAAGTGGCAACGCAATCAGCGATTTATTTGGAATAATTTTGATTTGAAGAATAAATAGAATGAAAATGCAATCAATTGCATTTAATATTGGCATGTTTTTGGTCTCTATTCAAATGCAACATGCAAAACAGTGACCCCAGTCTATTGCATTCACATTTACATGTCACCACGGTCTCAAAATTCAAATGGAAGCAATCTGTCAGTCCTCTCATGCAGGTCTTAGGTTAGTGTTGTCCACATGAATTAGGGGTAATTTAGTTGTTTTTTACTGGACATTCTGCAACAGAGATGTGAACAACATGGAATTGAAACAACATGTTTGTTTCAGCATAATCAACTCTTCTGTCCAGTCTACAGCACTTCATAATACAGAATGATTCTCTACAACTGACCATAACATCAACAAATATAATATGACAAAACTTAGCATGGTGACTTTCGGGAGTTCCTTAAGGCCTGTACATCTCCATAAATGTACAAATTCTAAATATAAAGTGCTTACCCCAAAGCCGTAAATGGTACCCGAGCAAACAGGCTCTTTTCCATAATATTGTTTAATAAAGAAGTGCTTTAATCCTGTCTGTGCCTGAATGCCATTGTATTTCCTCGTTTCCATCAAGAGTAATACCAGCTTTCATGCGCCACAACTTTCGGAACATACCGATATAGCTTGATGGCACAGACGGGATAAAACAAGAGGCGATTCCCTCTTGACTGATCAATGTTTGGTTTCTCACCAGGGTTCGAATAACCTCTCTCTGTCAGAAGAGTACATAAAATCTATGGATAGTAGCTTCAACAGACCTCAGGTGTTCAAATTAAATTGACACAGGTGTTACAGGCTGTGTCAGTAGCGCATAAGACTGGGGTAGCATGTCAGCGAGATACCCGCTGGGGCTAATGAGGGTTATCTCTGTCATGGTTTAACATTTTGAGAAATGATGGCCCTGTAACTATTTAAAGAAATCCTCTGTGAAATACATAGAAAATGGGCTGAGCAGTTTAAAAACTGCTTTTTTCTACCGTCTGTAATGTGTGCTTTGCCTGTTCATTAAGTGATGTAGCCTTATAGTCCTATGGGCATGTGTACAATTAACCACAAGAACCCTAACGTCCATATTCTGGGGTGAACATTTGGTGAAAATAGCACATCTACAAGTTCACAACGTGTCTGTTTTCGGCTCAGAGATTTGGTGAAGAGGGAAAAAAGGAGCGGGACAAGTACAGTATAGACGAATCCACGGAGCGCTGCCCTGCACGCAGCCATTGCTGCGGTGTCAACGCTCCGCGGACGCGACACCGCAGCAATGGCCGCCAAGCAGCTACAGGCAGCGCATCTGTG
>NC_137606.1:40111813-40116813 GCF_963280865.1 Gymnoscopelus braueri
ACAAACAGACATGGGGTGACAGTGAGGGTTAGAGCAATTAAAACAAACACTACATGAAAAATGAGGTACTACTGTGGATACAGTGGATGTGTGCGTGCGTGCGTGCGTGTTTGTGCACACGTGCATGAATTCACGTGTGAGCAGTTCTGAGCACATCCACGTGTACGACTTGATTCAACCTCGGGTCAGTAGAACTTGTAAAGATGTGTTCAAGTGTGTTAGTTATCTATTATGTGTGGCAGTGTGTGTTTGCAATCTCTAAATGAACTGCAAGACAGTGTGTGTGTGTGTGTGTGTGTGTGTGTGTGTGTGTGTGTGTGTGTGTGTGTGTGTGTGTGTGTGTGTGTGTGTGTGTGTGTGTGTGTGTGTGTGTGTGTGTTTTCTATCTATAATGTGTGACATTATGTGTGTGTTTGCAATCTATGTGTGTGATAGTGTGTGTTTGCCATCTACAGTATATGTGTGTGTCCGTCACAGTGGAATAACAGTCAACACAGGTCAGACCATGGAGTGACCCCAATCTCCCCGCAGCAACAAACCAGTACACTGTGGACAATGAGCCTCAACCAGTGTCCCAGCTCCAATCACACAATGCAGCCTCAACAACGCTGAGACACATTAAAAGTTACCACAGATGAAAAGAGGGAGTTTTAGTTTGGTCACCTACCCTCTGTTGTGATGGGAGGGGCTTACAGAATGGTTCTCTGCTTCATTTGATCACTTTATTTTATATTGGTGGCCCCACAATTATCTCTCTCTGTCATCCTCTTCTAATCCCTCCCTCTACTCTGCTAAAGTGTGAGTGTACTGTAAATGGAAAGGTGCAATTTGGGGAAATTGCAAGTGTGGTTGCCTTGATCACACCAATGCCGTCGGACATATATTTGACAGACATTGTGTTAGAGGCCAAGCAACATGCGATAGGATCCTGCGTTCATGACATGCCGTTTTAAGAAATAGCCCCCCCCCACAAATTTTGCAAGCCAATCACAATGTCACATCATCCCTGAGATCATGACTTCTGTAACTAATTTGGTGGGGATTGCAGAAGGAGCGAGTGCATTCTCCGGCAGCGGCAACAGCCGCGGAACGTCCGCGGAACTTCCGGCGGAGCAGCGGAACTGCCGCGGAAACTGCCGGTGGAGGAGCGGCAGTCAACTTCTTTTTCCGCCGATAAAGTATAGTTTTGGACCATGACGGAGGCGCGCCGAATCAGCAGACCTTGAGGCCAAGGAGTCGCGCCCGAGCGCCTCCAGGCGCGAGTGCCCGCGACGACCGGCCGATGGTCTGCTATTCGACTAAGCGGCGTCCGAGTTATGTACCGATAGGCACAGAATCGTAAATAATATTAGTGGGGACTGCGTTACACAAACGCAGCACACTCCCAAAGCTGACGCCACCGGCAGCTCCAGCCGCCGCCGCCGCCGCCGCCGCCGCCACCGGCAGCAGCCGCTGCCGGAAAATGCACTCGCTGTCCCTCAGGGATTGATACCCCCAAAATCATGTTTTTGCAATAAACGTTTACTTCTTTTGCATTTGTGGTGCCCCCTATGGGTGAAAGTGGAATTGCTTTTAGCGCTGCGTTGATTCCACCACTCTTGACGTGTGATGGGTTGATTGGACGTTTCCTCCATGACTTTTGCAAGCATATTTTGTAAAATAGGCCCCTCCCACTAACTTTGGAAGACAATTTGAACCCATTAGCGTGATGTTTGGACAAAATCCGAAGGAGTAATACAATTTTTTTTTTTAATATTAAATCGGCTGCTGATGTGAAACATTTGGGGCAGAGGTTCTGCTCTGGTATCCAGCGAGTGTGTGTGCACAGTTTCACGCCGATCGGGCCAACGGTGCCGGAGATTAGCTATACACGAACGGACACACACACACACACACACACACACACACACACACACACACACACACACACACACACACACACACACACACACAGGTGGAAACATAGTCTCGGCCACGTCTTTGGCCTGGCAGAGACAATGGCCCCGATTCATAATGAGGGTCGTAAATATGGGGTAAATAAAGTTCGTAAAGGCCGGTCGTATTTTGGTAGTCACAAACGGACGTGCAATTCCCAAAGGGGTTCGTATATCACAGAGACGTGCGTACAACCAGTGCGTATGACCAGGTGTGATGATTTACTCTGGAAGGCTGCGTCCAACAGCATCCAACTTTAACGTCACCGTGCTGAACCGTGCTAAACAGCGTTGCCATGTCCGCTTATTATAAGCGAATTTGGGCTTATTTTTCTGTAAAGTTGCTTGTTAATATTGGTAGCTGTGGGGTGCGGTTTTTTGGGCTTGTTTCTAAAGTGTAGTTGGTTATTTGGGCTTGCTTCACAATTGTTCAATTGTTTTAACAGGTGGTTCTCAAATATTTTTATGTCATGGACCCCCAAGTTAATATGTATGCTAATTTATCCCTATAAGCCCCATCTGAACATGTTTTGTGCCAGCTGGAGGCAGATTTGTGTTGTTAGAATGTTTAAAAAATCTTCCAAATATTCCACATTTTATTACAAGATTTTTTTTTAAAATAGCAGATCTACAAGCTCACAACGGTTTAATTACAGTATAATGGCCTAAGTGCCAGTTGCTTCTTTTGGGCTTGTTTTCCTAGACCTGGTTGCTTATTTCTCTCACAACATCTGGCAACGCTGATGAAAGTTTGAAGTTCAACTCCGCCTCGTCCAAAGCTAACAGATGCGGTGTCGCATCGCCTTGACAACGTACTGTTCTGTCTGGAAGCGGATCACGTAATAAATGCTCTCATGTGTAATGAGAATAAAGAAGTTTACAAGGTTTAACCCCATTACCAAATAAAAGGCTAATAAAACGTGGAAAGGATATTATATAAGCGAGCCTTTTCTAATGAACATAGCGCACCTTTACCGAGGTACAAAGATGATGTTGAAAATAAATCCAGGGCATACAAGTGAACGCTTCTATCCGATTATGGACCTGAGCTTATTGATTAAATTAGTTAATTTTGGATATCACTGTCCTACGTCGGAATGGGGAATGGATCATCTTCTGGACACAGCTTTCATCCACTTTAGTTTCCTCATCAGATGGTAATATTTATTAGGCTGTTGTGTGTGGCGTTCATGTGATCAATATACAGTAGCCTACAGTCGGCTTTACAAATTAATACCGCGGCACGGACACTGATGCAAGTCAGTCCCTCCGCAGTTTCATTAAGGCATCATATAGCCTATTTTCATTATTACGTGACACACGCTGAGATGACCCTCTGGCAAACACAGCTCTAAATGCAACTCATAGCCTAGAAAATAAATAAAAAGCGGTGGAATCTACATGTCTATATTATGCATAGGCTACAAGCAATACATCGTTTGACATTTATTTTTAATTTTATATATATTATGTGTTGACAAATGTTGGGCACATATATATTTTATTTGAGGTTTGCCACTGTTGTAATTGATTTTGGCATGAAGAATAAAGCATTCTAAAGACATACGCACATTTCAGCCCTGGTAAGACAGCCTCGGGGCTGACCTGAGAACGTGCGCACCTGACGCACAAAACACAGAACAAAAAACTTTTATGAATCCGACTGCAGGTGTAGGATTTGTCCTAAATGCCGGTAGGTACAAAATATGGTCGTAAATCCCTTTATGAATCCGGGCCAATGACTACAATTCTGTGAAGTAACAAGTTACTTTTCAAACTACTTTACCTAACTAAACAACAGCCTATCCGACCATGACGACGGTGAGCATATAAATGTGTGTGAAGAGATTGTGCGTTTATTGTAAGATATGGCAAGAAATGATCTAAGGGTCTCTTACAGTATGTATCTAAGGGCTAGCAATGACACCTGCATTCTTTATTTGTGCTGCTTTGCACCGGGTGCATTAAGTGTGAGAGTTGGCACTGGGAACGAGCTGTCAGTCCATAGAAGTCAAGTTCTTTACAGTTCTTTACAGTGTGTGTGTGTGTGTGTGTGTGTGTGTGTGTGTGTGTGTGTGTGTGTGTGTGTGTGTGTGTGTGTGTGTGTGTGTGTGTGTGCGCGCGCGCGCGCGAGAGACACACATACGCACACGAAAAAACACACAGAGGGCAGGGCGAGATGAATGAAGATAGAGAGAGCCCAGGCCAGTTGCCAAAAGACACGTCATGACTGGAGAGGGACGTAATTCTCTCTCTCTCTCTGTCACACACACACACACACACACACACACACACACACACACACACACACACACACACACACACACACACACACACACACACAGCCAGCTGATATCGTCACATTCTATAAGTGACAGGTCAGCGAGTGTCTGAGACATTACGTCAGCCAGCGGCCACTCCAACACTGGCTGTATATCACAGCAGGCTAGGCTGATCTTGTGGTCAATTCATATACAAGTAGAGAATCATAGCTATAAAGTGAGTTGACCCAATAGTGGTGAACTACACCTAATTGAATGGATGTTATTATCTATGATAAAGAGAAGTGGTTCTCAACCTGTGGGTCGGGTCCCCACATTATTATCTTTTTTGGTGGGGGGTCCAGTTAAGTTACAATTTAAGGACTTTTACATTTTTTTAAAAAGCGGGTGGAAAAGAAATAAGACCATTTCTGCATCAAAAGTCAAAGGAAGGCACAGTCATGATTTTATTGTTTATTGAATACATTTTAACTGAACATGTTTGGTTTGTTTGTTTCCTGTCCAGCTGAGCTGTCTCAGCCCTGACAAGTTCCACCTGTGGCAACACATCGGTCTGGACTTCGGCCCATAGTCCATATTCACACAGTGGCCATTTTGGAATTTAATATTGCGTTGCTGTGGCAACTGGGGTGGCATTTCATTGACTTAATGGCAATATGGCCGCCGTGTGAATATGGTCTATTGGGAGCGAGTATGAGAAATCAGAAAATGACCAATCAGTGACTGCGTGTCAACTGCTGTCCGTACAACAGTGAAAAGCATCAAAATCGTTTTCTGATTTCTC
>NC_137606.1:40121813-40129313 GCF_963280865.1 Gymnoscopelus braueri
TAGGCGTTTAGCCTTTAACACTTACCTCAAGATAATGACGGGATTGTCAGATACACTTGTTCTCAAAGACCCCTGTTCTTCCTCTTATTCCTTTGTGTCATTCTCTCCATCTTTACCCTCCTCTCCCCTGCCACATTTTGTTCCCCGCTCCAGATTGACTTTTCCCCTTCGCTTCAGAAGGAAAAGAACAGCCGGAAAGAAAGACTAAAAGGCCAATTGGTGCTCAACTGTCGTCGTGATGAGAAAGAGGAGGATTCGTAGTGATCCCGGAGAGGAAGTTACTCCTCTGCATTGACCCAGCAGTGGCTTGCTCAGAGTGAGCGTACAGAAGAGCATTTGGAGGTTAAGTGTCTTGCTCAGGGACACTTAACCAAGCGACACAAAGCCTGCAGGAGTCAAGGATTGAACCGGGGACCTTGTGATTCCCAGACAACTTCCTGAGCTACTGCCACTAACTCTCAGTTCAACCGTTCAAACTTTTTTTTACCAACTTGTGTGAAGTGCAAGCTGGTCTATATTCAGTCGCTGCGCTAGTAGTGACTTTTTCATCATTTCTACTCATTGGCTGCCCTTTAAGCCAATGGGGAGTCTGCAATGCCTTCCCATACTCTGAACGGGTGTAAGAGGGTCGTCACTGAGTGTGACTGAATCAGTCAGCGCAACACGCACCCGAACTTCCTCTCAGTCTATGGCATCACAACTGCCGGCGCTACATAAAGAGGGAAATGTGCATGTGTTGGTTCAATAATCTAAACATGTTTTATTTGATTGATGAATGGCCCAAACAACACAGTTTACCGAGAGCAATCCTCCCCCATCTGACGACGTCGTCAGTGGCCTGTCTCAGGCTGTCTGATACAATAGCCTAGTTAAATTATTAGATCATTAGAAACTCTGCAGCCGCAATGATCAGATCTCAGGTCAGGATTATATTAGGATTAGGAATATAATCAAAATTAATATGAAATAATAAAGAAAGAATGACATTTGCTATGTCTCTGAAATACTTCATTTTGTTGTTACTTTTGGGTCAATTTATTCATTTATTTATTAAGTGTAAGCCATGTAATAAGCGGGATAATTTACAGGTAACTGGTCATTATTGAAAATTGGTCATTATTGAAAATTAGATTATGCACCTCCGCTCCGTGTCGGTGCATAATCACCATGTCAGGATTTATTTTTCAATAATGACCAGCTACCCATTCAATTATCCCTTGCTTACATGATTAGAGATTGTTGGAAATTATTAGATCGTCACATATCGAACAAGCCTACCGCTGACTAATTCATTTAGTGAACGACATGCCTGTAGTTTCAGATTCAGTAAGTGTCTGCGCAACACAGGCGGCGCTCCGGCCAAGCACTGAACTAGTTCTGAACCAGGTGAACGAATCATTTGAACAACACTTTTTAGTGAACTGATTTGAATGATTCGGTACACTGAAAAAAATGACAACCACCCATCACTCTGAGATAATACAGTACTTTAGCCTCGCTCCCAGTCTTTTCTCATCCTGAGGAGAAAAGCCAGCATACGACATGATGCTGAGCGGATCTGTAGGGCGGCATCATGTTCTTCCCCGGTAAAGCCTCAACGTATCGTCCCTGGTTACTTAGGACAAATTCCAGTAGGCCTACTACGGTTTAGACACTCAACTGGCTAGGTATCGTGACAGAAAAAGAGATGGGGAAAAATTGGGGAGAGGGAGGAAGGGGGACAGGCTGAGAACCAGGGTGCGAGTGGACTAGGGTGACCACCTCCAAACAGGCCCATTGAGGGACAGGTGAACCCCTTTCGCGGGACATTCGCGCGTGCATGTGACCCGCCGAAAATGTTCGGTTATTGGGCGGATTTTGTATTTTTTTCCCGATATTTTGTTACTTTATTTCGGTTTAGGGTTAGGGTTAGGTTAGGGTTATGTTATTTAATTATTATTTTTGCCTGATTTTACCAATATATTATCCCCAAAAAAAATCAATTAAAAAAAGAATGGCAAAAAGTGGGGGGTATTAAATCACGGATCTGTGAGAGTGAGGGTGTCACGTCGTACGCACAGTAAATGGCAGTGACGCCAAGTTCTCCCTATAAACCCCTTTGTTTCAGAGGATAGACAGACACTAATAACAAATATAATGCAGCTGAGAAACTTTGGTCAACTTCATTATGTACTTGCATAATACATGGTCTTTTGGTCGCAAAAAAATACCTAGTCTACTTTGGATCTGATGGATAGGGTTCTGTGCAGACTGCATTCCATTTGGAAACACTTGGACCCTACCTGGTCGTAGTGTCACTGTTGCCTGGGCTGGTCCAGGTCCATTGCTCCTAACATTATCAGAATGGCAGCTGCTAAATCCTTTGATCTCTGATGACCGTGACATTCTCAGTGTCTACCTCTTCAATACCTTCGGTTTTGGTCAAACTACTAAACCTGGAAGCACCAGGAGGTTGTTTGTTTTAATTATTCACAACAAATCTTTGGATTTGATGATAACTCCCGTGGTCGCTAGATTGAGTCGTGGCGGGGGTCTATCACTTTCTGTTTCTTTTTCCTCTTAAAATATTTGCTTAAATATGCACACTTTGCAGCTAGCACAGATAGCTCTTGTATCCTCTTATTATGTTGTTGAGCTCCTGATTATTTTCTTTACCCAAATTCGGCTTGTAAACAAGCCAGTGAATGAAATCACATGTTGCTGGTGGAATACAAGAACGCTCGTCCCAAAACTCAACTCAACTCAACTCAACTTTATTTATAGAGCACATTTCAAACAACCACAGCTGCCACAAAGTGCTGTACAGTGCATAGGTAATAAGTAAAACAGTAGCTAAAAACACAGTATACAATGACGACACACAAAACAAGAAAAACTGAGGGGGGGGCAGCACAGGGTCAGAGGTCTCATGCTATGTTAAAAGCCAAAGAATAAAAGTGCGTTTTAAGAGAGGTTTTAAAAATGGCCAGAGAAGGGGCTTGCCTAATCTGCAGGGGAAGGTCGTTCCAGAGCTTGGGGGCCGCGACCGAAAAAGCTCTGTCCCCTCTAAGCTTCCGCTTCGCCCTCGGAACCTCCAGCAGCATCTGGTCAGCTGACCTGAGGGAGCGGGCAGGAGAGTAGGGGTGGAGGAGCTCAGAGAGGTATGGAGGGGCGAGACCACTTAATGATTTAAAGGTAAAAAGCAGAACCTTGAACTGGATTCTAAAGTGCACAGGCAGCCAGTGGAGAGAGGCGAGGATGGGAGTTATATGCTCTCTCTTGCGCGTGCCAGTTAGAAGACGGGCAGCAGCATTCTGTATTAACTGGAGGCGTGCAAGGGAAGATTGACTGGCTCCAAGATAGAGGGCGTTACAGTAATCCAGCCGAGAAGTAATAAATGCATGGATTACTGTCTCAAAGTGCTGTGTGGTTAAAAAGGGTTTTACTTTGGCCAGCTGTCTCAAGTGAAAAAAGCTAGACTTCACCACTGAACTAATTTGGCGATCTAACTTAAACTCGTTGTCCATTTTAAAACCCAGGTTGGAGACTGTTGGCTTCACAAACTGAGCCAGGGGGCCTAGATCAAATGGAGGGGGGTTACAAGAACCATTTGGGGCAAACACCACCACCTCAGTTTTCTTTTCGTTAAAGCTTAGAAAGCTTAGGGCCATCCAGGCTTTAATGTCGTCCAGGCAAGAGAGAAGAGCTTTAGGAGCAGCGTCTTTCTTCTTCAGGGGGACGTAGATCTGGCTGTCATCAGCATAAAAATGAAAAAACACACTCGCCCGCGTGGTATTGCAGGTGAAAGTGCTTTATAAGCCAGAGAGAAGTTAGTTGGAATGAGTATATCTGAGGCTTGATTTAGGCTCAAACCTTTTGAAAAACGTTTGAGGGACATAAACAATATGATATTATTATTATTATTATTTATTTTTTTAATTCATGGTGTAGATCCTTTAACATCCCAATACATTTTAATGTTTGAAGTTTTTCTGTTTATTAAATCATTGTAGTGGTGTTCTCCTCTGCAGTGCTGGCACTCCTCTGTAGATTGGAGGGTGCCAAGTACTGTAGAGGAGGAGGGGTGTTTTGTCCGTTTGTATTCAAGAGCAATATTTTAATGATCTTTTGAATATAGTGATTGTGAGAAATGTAACTTATATTGTGTTGTGCAACATCGATTGGACTGTTTAGGTCAGTCATAGGCTATGGAAATGTGTAGCTGGGTTAATTGACTGTTGTTTGATTCTTTCCATGTAGTAGGATCCAGTCCCTATAAGTGGGAGGCTGCAGGGGCAATGATGCAGTTGGACTTGGAGCTACAGGGAGAGCTGCCAGGTGTCTCTTAAGTTGTTTTCTTAGTTTAGTTTGCTTAGTCAAGTGTTTTCTATATTTTGGAAAGTTGTATTTTGATTTTTGTTATTTAAGGCCTTCACTGTTTATATGCTGCACTGAAACTGCTGGTGGAAGATTTGTTGGGTAAAAATAAAAACCTCAACCGTGCATCTCTGGACTTGGCCAATCGGTCACCTTGCGGCTAATACCCACCTTTAAAGATGGGTATTAGCCGCAAAGGGAAGAACTTGTATTGAAGAAGACTTGAAACCAACGACTGAAAACCAACTCATTATAGGAAAATGTTTATGATATGTAATTTTCGATAGAATCAAACTGCTTTTAGCAACAAGTGGAATCACCCTCCCTCCCCCTTGCTGGCCATTAGATAGAATGGTTGTTCCCAGTTGTTCCTACCCAGTTCCACGGCAGCTTCATACATGAACAGAAATATCATGCAAACCTCCCAAACCTCCCAAAACAAATTGATTCGACTACTTCTCGGACTGGGGCCCATGACCCACCTCTCTCCCACTCACTTTGCCAGCCTAGGCTGGCTCAGGGTGGAAGACAGGGTTAAACAACAAAAAATGGGACTGGTCTTCAAAATTGTAAATGCAGATTTGCCCGAAATGCCCCCCCATACCCGCATATCTGTATAAATACCTCGAAAAAGTTAGTGACACCCACAGTCACGAAACTAGAGGGAGCGTAAACAACAATCTGGTACCACCCACCCATAAAACAAACATGGGCAAATTCTCCTTCTACAGCACAGCCACCAAGGTATGGAATAGTCTAACCCCATCCCTCAAAAAATGCAGTTCGCTGGGCCCATTCAAAACAGCCCTAAAAACTCATCTTTCTGGAGGCCAAAAGAGGAGCTAGTACCAGTTTCCCTGCAGACAGACGACCTTCATGCTTTTTTTGTAGATAGTGGTATTTTTTCTCTGAATTTTTATGTTGATTTTTGAACTGTTTGGTTGCTACTATATATGTCTATGAAATTAAAAGGACCAAGAAACAAGTCCGCAAGGACTTTTTTGGTCGGACCTTTTAGACAAAAGTATTATAAATGTAACTGTGTTGTTTTACATTCTTTTGCCTAATAAAAATTTCAATCAATCAATCAAAGCACAATCTTCAGTGTGTTTGACGATTTATATACTGAAACGCACTCTGGTCACGTCTTGTCATTACAATACTTGTTGAGGCCACATTTCATGTGAAAATCCCAGTCTGTTGCTCCATTTCACAGTTAAAATGTCAGAGGGGTTCATATTGCATACTCAATGGAGACCGTCATGGTGGGGACCATGACACACCAAGGAGAGACAGGGAGTTGCTTCCTATTTCATCACTTTTCTAAAGGGAATTCGGTTCGTTAGTGTTTCAATTGATTTGAGCGTCACACACACACACTAGGGCCTACTGTACATGCTGTTCCAAGGGCTTTTCTATCAGAAATCAGGTTGATGGAGTGTCACGCATCTTACTGTATCAAAACATGACCAGTATGAACTTATTCCTACTCCTTTTCGGACATGTAGTCTATTATTATTATTGTTTAAAATGTTTTGTTGTTGCTTTTTTTTTTTTTTTTTTTTGTGCTTTTTATTTCTTTCACTTTTAGCTTTTAACATGTTCGAACTAAAGTTTATTTCATTCATTCATTCATTCATTCAATCAGTTTGCATACAGTAAACTGCCTGATATAACTAATTTTCTAACACTCATTATTTAACCAATTAATAATGATTACAACATGATTAGTTGACCAATAATCTCACTAGATCAGCAAACACAAGACGTCTGTCCTTCCCTACGACACCCTGCTGCATGGCCATCCATCACTACTAGTGTCCAAACTCTTTTTTCTCCTGGTTTCCCAAGCCGTGAAGCACTGCAAACTCACTCCCCATTTTCCACCACAGTTTGAAGACTCACCTCTTCACACTATACATCACATCCTAACACTATTAATTCCTACCTTTCCCCTATTCTCTGAAAGACGCTAATTATACTATGCAGATGTATGTTGCATGGTTACTTGTTCACATATATGTTATTTAGATATACGTATACTGTTTGCTTGACCTATAAGAATGTTAATCAGATGATGTTGTTTATGAAAAAGTGCCACTCTAACTTGCAAAATAGTAATTAAACCAGCCATTGTACAATATGCTATTTGGCAATGTCTGGTCTTTAATGTGGACTTAATGGTGAGTAACTTAAAAGGTTAAAATTGATTTTAACCTTCATCTGGAAGCAGATTGTAAGCCAGTGTGATGTCAGTCAGTAATGTGTTTGTGTTGTGTCCTGTGGAAGGCTCAGAAATGTTTTGGGCAAATAAAATGATGCTGCTGTCCTCACAACTGTGTATCCGAGGTCTCAGACAGAACTGGCAGTCTTTTGACTATAAATGTTTGATGGCTAGCATATCACTACTGGTTAGTGGAGCAGCAATTAACTGTCATTTATCTGTTGAATATTCAATTAATCTATGATTAATTTAAACCACAAATGGTAAAATATGGTGATCAAGTACAAAACTAAGTTGTCATCACAAGTTTTCTGAATCCAAACAAACATTACTTTTAATTGTATAACACAAACGGAATCAAGACAAGCATTTACAATTTGGTTAACGTAAAGGGTGCATTATGGAAATATTTACAATATATCTTATTAAACCGATGAATCGATAACGAAAATCTAATTACATAAATATTCCGTTAACCGATTAATAGATTTTTGAATAAACTGTTTCACCACTAAAGGCAACCACATGTGGTTGATGTGTTCCAACCAAAGATATCATCCCTCGACGGGCGTACAGGATGTGCGAGGCCTCAATCTATGGCAGCAGAGAGGGCAGAAGAGTACACCTCGATGGTGACGAAGGGGTTCCACACATTGATGTCCCGCAGGAAAGCTGTAGTCTTTTTACTACCTACATACAGTAAGTACCAACACCTGAGTTCTGGCTTCAATGCAGTTGAAGAGAACAACAATGAAATTCAAATGAGTTGCCGGTAGATGTCTGGATAGTATGTTGACGCCCGTAATTGCCAACGGTTTGCCCCTGGTTTAATTTCAGACCTGAGATGCATGTCAACTCTCTCAACTTCCTGTCTCTCTAGTCTACACAGTCCTGTCCAAATAAAACCAAGAAACAACCTA
>NC_137606.1:40134313-40141813 GCF_963280865.1 Gymnoscopelus braueri
TCTAAACTGGATATCTTCCTGCAGGGAAGTCCCTCGGTCCTCAATGACTACAGGCCAGCGACTATATTGACCCTCTGCAGTTCTCGTACCAGGCAAGGATCAGTCTAGAGCAGGGGCAGGCAACCTTAGGCACGGGTGCCAACATTGGCACAGGGAGGATGATCACTGGCACACTGGCTTAAGTGTGAGAGAGAGTTTTTTTTCTCCAATAAATTTAAGTCACAGATTGCATCCTGCACATAATTCTACATTCATTCAAACTCCTAACTCTGACTGGGCAGGGAGTCTGTGAGATAGGTGTCTAATGATCATACATCCTGGTGTGAAAGAAAATATTTCTAAAGATTACAAATATTAATAAAGAATTAAACTTAATAATTAAATAATTAAACTTAATGTTGATGTGGCACACTGACTATCAATAAATGAAAACATGTCACAAAGGTTGCCAACCCCTGGGGTAGTGGATGGCATCATCTACCTGCTAAACAGAGTCTGTATCCACCTTGACCCTGGAGGCACCGTAAGAATCGTGTTCTTTGACTTCTCCAGCGCCTTCAACACCATCCAACCCCACTGGCTAGCTGAGAAGCTCACTGCGATGCAGGTGGACCACTGGCTGGTGGTCAGGATCACGGACTACCTCACGGGTAGACCGCAATACGTCAGACTGCAGGGTTGTCTGTCAGACGTGCCAGTGAGTAGTATAGATGAACCCCAGGGCACAGTGCTGTCACTCTTTTGTTCCCCCTTTACACCTCAGACTTATGCATCAACTCTGATGACACCGTCATTGTCAGCCGCATCACAGGTGACGACAGAGACGAACACAATGCCCTGCTGGAGAGTGTCATGAGGTGGAGTGACAGCAACCTCTGGCTCAACAAAGGCAAGACACTGCCTAACGCCCATTCTGATGACAATATAGTATTTGTAATGATACTGTATTGATACTGTTTTTGCTCTTGGTCTTTCTTTGCAGTCATTGCTGGCAAACATCCACTTACATGACAATACTGAAATGAGACTGTATTTTCCACTGATACTGTATATTTTATTGATTCTGCATCTTTTTGCATCTTTTATCATTACTATTAATACCTTGTTAGCTTAGCTGTGTCTCCTTTTTTTCTCTTCATAATGTACTGCCTTTTGCAATTGATTTGCGTGCGTGTATAGTGTGCGTGTGTGTGTGTCAATGGATTTGGTTGAAGTCAAGTTCACAGCTAATCACTGCTAGCATAATGAGTTTGAGTGATCATTTGTTCCCTGGCGCAATATGACAGAATGCAAAAGGACTTTTACACGTCCAGTTATTTCTGGTTATTGAGAAGGCATTGGGGTGACGATTTTGGCAAAGCTCTTGCTTGTCTTTAGTAACAGCAGCTGACAGAACATAGTGCGCAATCCATTCCACTTCCTTTTTTCTTTTCTGTATTGCGATGGTTGGTAGGGAAGGCCAAGTTGTTGTTGGAACTTCATTCATTTAGGCTGCAGTAGGGTTATGCAGATTTACATTTCCAAAACGGTCTCATTTTCAGATTCAAAGACTGAGGACCAAACTGGTGATACAGACTTTGACCACTTAAGGAGACACATTTTCTTCTAATAAATGCAAAGATATTTTTTTTCTTTGCATGGTTTCAGCTCACCTGTTTTGTCGCCTTCAAATATATAATTTTCTTGGACACTGAGTCACTGAGTCGCTGCCGTAAACATAACATCATCGGCATCGTTGCTGTTGTAGCCTATTCTTTTCTGTACATCTCATAGTGATGTACTGGTTCAGTCAGTAAACACAATCAAGCTCGTACAACGGACCGGCCTGGGTGAACCGGAAATCTACCCAAATCTAGGCTGCAGCATTACAACAGAATCCAGTAGGGGAGGAACCAGGCCGAAGGCTGGGCCGGAGATTAGGTTTTCGCCCTTGTGTGTGTGACTCAGCAGTTAATGGTAATTACTTTCTTTCTAATCTCTCAAGAACAGATTCTGCACTGCGTGAGAATCTGTCGTGAAGGCTCGTCGTAACATGTACACACTGGGCTACAAGTGGGCGTGCCTTCAGATCAGGAAGCAGGCCGCGCTTTACCCAATCAAATGTAGTGGGCGGGATTCACATGTCCGTCGATCTTTCCCCCTCGAAACAAACCGAAACTAATTTAACAATAGCGTCCGCGGAGCAGACAAAACCACGGAAAGATATTCACATTTTAACTTACTCTTTCATCATAGAAACAAGTGGGCTTATAACCAAAACGATCCATGTTCTCTGGGAGAAGTGGTGTTAGTGTTCCGTGTAGAAATATTGTTAGTGGGAATGAAAACATAGTCGCACCAACCGGAAGTGATGCGCTGAAGGCGCATCACAAACACCGGTTTCCCTGTGCTCTGGTGTTACGTTATCGTCCCCCCAGAGCCAACAGACATAGAACAAACAGCAGAGGGCGCTGTTTTTCATTTTCAGTTGGCGATGGGTTCCCAGATTGCTTTCTTTCCAACGCCTGCCATGGCTGGGGTTGATATGCTGTACTGTACAGCCCAACCTATCGACTTCATGGATTGTCCAAGCTTTGCGTGACCTTTGTCCCACGCAACCATTATAAGTGGTAGTGGCCAGGATTACGACTCCATTCGTATACGAGGCAGTGCATTTTGGTTCTACCGTGGACCACTTTTGTCTGTGTGTGAAATGTCCCGCCAGACAGTGCAGCTGAAAGGAACATCCAAGAGAGATGAGTATGCTTCAGTGGCAGTAGGGCACAAGGTGTACTCCTTTGGAGGGCACAGCGAGAACAACAAGGATCAGATTGCTGTACATGTCTTCAACACAGTGTCTTTGAGCTGGATGTTGCCCCCAGTGACAGTTGGAAGAGAACATCACCTTGAGGTTCCCTCTATGCGCTGCGGTCACACAGCTGTGCTGATAGAAAATATCATCTACATTTGGGGAGGAAGGTACTTTGGACAAAGTATTATTAGTAGATTGATACGGCAGCTAATCCGTGCTTGTTGCAATGTTCTTTATGCATTTGATGTCAACACACACAGATGGCTGAAACCCAAGATTTCTGGGACTACTCCAAAGGCGAGGAGGAGGCACTCTGCCTGTGTTTTTCGGAAGGTCATGTATATCCATGGAGGATACACCACGCTGACTGTATGCACTAATGACATCTACACGTTGGACACCACCACAATGGTCTGGGCTTTAATTAACACCAGAGGCACCCCAGTACCTGCTTCATCATGGCACTCTGCCACTATCATCGGAACAAAGATGTTTGTATTTGGCGGCCAAGGGAACCAGAGGGCCCTCTACAACAACATCAGAGTATTTGACACAGAGACCAGCTGCTGGTTGAGCACGCCTTCTGTACAGCAGCAAAGATGCTTTGGCCATTCAGCCTTTGCCTACAACGGAGAGCTCTACATATTTGGTGGCTGGTTCAGCTGTTTCAGTGATCTCTGGAAATTCAATCCAGAGACCTTCTCCTGGAAGAAGGTTGACCCGAAGGGAAAGGGCCCTTGTTCGATGACTCTGATGTGCTGTTGCGTGGTGGGAAAGCATATCCTCTTTGGAGGATACAAAGGATTCAACACGCCAGCTGATGACCTGTACATCTTAGACTTAAGCCCTAGCCTGAAGACGTTATGTGAGCTAGTAGTTATTCAGTATGGTCTGGAGCAATCTGGACTCCCACACAACATCAGGTGGGAACTGGCAGCCATGACTACTAAAAGTAGACAGCGTCTAATAATGGGGTGTCTTCCCTGTGGATTTCTGCCTTCGTATTGATGACATCATATTCATTATGTCAGTTTGGCTGACCTTTTTTTTTAAATCCTTCGGCTATTTGGAAATAGCAGATCTATATGTCACAATACAATCTACATTGTGGAGTTCCAACTTTTACTTATGTACAACAATTGAGTACCTCTTCTACCACCAAGTACAATAACACAAATAAAGCTATATAGTCCATCCTGCAGCTGATCCTATTTCAAATTGCATCTCATCCCCCCCCTTTCCCACCTCTGTCGTATCAAGAATAAAGCTGAAATGCCAAAAAGGGGAAAACATGACAATGGCACAGGACAAGTTCCAGTGCCCTTAAAAAGGTAACCTTTTTAAGGGCACCCACCAGACACTAAACAGCATCATACAGGACAATAGATAAAGCTTACCAGTTGAACTGTGCATGGCTGCAAAGGAGATCTCCAAGGATATACACTTCAATGCCCAGTTGATCTCCATCAGGAATTAATATAGAAATAAAGAGATGGTTTGGGCTGAGGAAATTATAGAAGAGGGCTTCAGGAAACAGTAAACATTAGTAAAGAATAACTGGGGGTGGGAGAGGAAAATGACTGTGACTGACCTTTTTGCCAGACCCAGAGGGTCGGCCTACATGAGGCTCTGCCCCCTTTCGTCCATACATGGGCGAAAAAGACAGGCTGTATAAAAGGGACCCTTTCTTCTCCATACATGGGCATAAAAGGGACACAGGCTGACACGTAATACGAAGTCCGTCATACAAAGTCCTTATAAAGTACTAGGAATTTATTCTGGGTCTGGCAGAACCAGGTCTCCTGGTCTTGTTCTGTTCTTTTAGTTTGCTGCTCATTTGCTGCTTATGTGTCATGTTTAACACAATAATAAAGTCAGAAGAAAAATTACATCAGAATTGCCGCTTACTTTCTAAAGTCCTCTCAGTTGTGTCCAAGAAAATACAATTCACTAGCTCTGGCACTCACACCCCTTTCTGCCATCACAGTTTGTACACGTGTCAGAATCTAGCCCCCTGGCTGGCAGAGACTAAAATCGCGAGGTTTTATGTTCGTTTTCATTTCGGTGCAGTTTAAATAAAGCATATTTAAACATAAAGCATAGATTGGTATCCTTGAACAGGAATATTTATTAGACAATGCATTTACAAAGTTTGGGACCGCAATGGAATTAAGTCTTCTGACTTTGTGCTATCTGGATAATTCTACTGTACTATGCTGAACGACAGTTTTCTGTCTCCCTAAGTGATTTTGTATCGGATCCAGTTGAGACAGAGTATGGGATTCCCCAAGGAAGCATTTTACGACCCATCCTCTTCTCACTATATATGTTGCCACTTGGTCACATCATTAGACGCCATTATATCAACTACCACTGCTACGCAGATGATACCCAGCTGCACATATCCGTCTCACCAGACGACCCCAATGCCTTAAGTGATCTCAATTCCTGCCTCAATGAGATCCATCTTTGGATGGGTAAAAACGTTTTAAAACTCAACGAGGGAAAAACTGAGATTCTCCTCACTGGCCTCAGAGATAAATTACAGGCAATGCTTGGCTCTCTGGCCAGACTAGTCAAAACAAAGGTCACAGACCTGGGTGTGATCTTGGACTCCGACCTAAATTTTAATTTCCATTTAACAAGGTCACAAGAACAGCCTTTCTCCATTTAAGAAACATGGCTAAGGTAAGACCTTTTTTAAATCAGAGAGATACAGAAGTCCTTATCCATGCTTTTATAACAAGCCGGCCAGATTACTGCAACTCTCTTTTTACAGGGCTACCAAATAAATCCATTAGAAAATGAGCTAGAAGCAGCTAGAATTTTAACCAACACTAGAAGAAGAGATCACATTAGTCCAGTCTTATCAACACTACACTGGCTACCTGTATCTTTTAGAATTGGTTTTAAAGCACTTTTATTTGTTTGCAAAGCACAAAATAACTTTAGCACCTTTATACATCAAGGTGTCTATACAATTTTATGTTCCAACCAGAACACTCAGGTCCTCCTCCGCTCTCCTACTAGAGGTTCCCGATGCTTCTCATAAAAACACAGGTGAGGCTGCTTTCTGGGTCTATGGCCCTAAGTTGTGGAATACATTACCACTAGAGCTTAAAAAGTCAAGCTCTCTCAGTGTTTTTAAGAGTAAACTAAAAACCTATCTTTTTAATATGGCATTTATTTAAATTCATCTTGTGTTCACGTTTAGTTTTCATTATTTGTATTACTTTTATTTTGTATTGCTATTTCTATTTTTGATTGTGTATAAATCTGCCCTATGTTTACTTGATTTTTAGTTTAACTACATTGTTTAGTTATGTTTCTGTTTGCCAATTCTTTTTCTGGCATTCTACTGTTTATTGTCTTGATGTGAAGCACTTTGGGTTGCAATTTTATATGAAAGGTGCTATACAAATAAAGTTATTATTATTATTATTATGCACCTTGGTGAATTGTATCATGATTTATCAAGTAAATCAAATCAAATCAAATACAATGCTGTGATTCCTGCTCATTTTGTGTCTTCTCAATTTAGTTTAAAAGCTATGGAGTGTTTCTGCGCACCTTCGTAAATGGAGCCATACAGTATGTAGCCTATATTGCCAGAACTCTAATAAAATAACTAGAAAAGCACAGTTCTCTGCCAGGCCTGGTTGCCTACCCAGGGCTGTGTCAGTCGTGGGGTGCATCCGTCAGCACACAAGGAAGCTGGGGGGGGAAATAGAGTTTGTACGACAGACGGTGTAACTGTTTATTATTTTAAGAAATAGGTCCTGCCCACACATTTTTGAAGGCAATTACAGTATCAAAACCATAATTTTGTAACCACCAATCTGTAGGAGTAGTAGCAAAAACTGTGTTTTGAAGAAAACACAAATTGGTGTCGGTGTGTATGCAGCAGTGGTTATAATAAGTATCTATCTGGGGAGTAGCTCCAAGGAAACATGATCCAAGGAATCCAGGGGACTTTAGAGATTTTCTTTTTTTTATTGTACAAACTACGGTTCAAGAGTTACAAAGCGTGAGCTACGTGAGCTACGAGTTTGGTAGTTTGGTGCATGCCTACCGTCTGCCTGTCTGCCTGCCTGCCCGCCCGTCCGTCCGTCCGTCCATCTGTATGTCTTTCACTTTTCTTTATAATGCCTGTATGTATCTGTAAACAATTGGTTCACAAAATGTGTGTTCATTATTAGGTTAGGATTTTGCATGAAGTGCTGTGCATGAATGAACCTCGGTTTTCTTCCTTTCAGTCGACTGTATTGTGGCTCACTGACCTGTGTGCTAATCCAGCTCTTGCTATTGAAACTGTTGCATTAATTACTAACTTGATAATCATATTAATTGAAATCTTCTCATATCTCCTTTGTTGTGCTCTGTATCTCTTGCATACAGCCGTGTGTGTGTGTGTGTGTGTGTGTGTGTGTGTGTGTGTGTGTGTGTGTGTGTGTGTGTGTGTGTGTGTGTGTGTGTGTGTGTGTGTGAGAGAGGTGTGTGTGCGTGCGTGCGTGCGTGCGTGCGTGCGTGCGTGCGTGCGTGCGTGCGTGGGTGCGTGTATACGTGCCTGGAGACCACCAGGGGTCCAAATGGACCCTTATGTAACTCTGAGTGTAGAAATGGAACCAAATGGACCCGCAACATATAGTGTGTAATCTCCAACACTCTGTGGTATCATCACCTTCAGCTTTAAACCTCCCTGATGACAT